>NC_044200.1:23522966-23602432 GCF_900880675.1 Sparus aurata | reverse complement strand
CTGGAGTCAGTGAAGCCTCGTACTTCTGTTACCCTGTCCACACATGAAGGAGGGATCTGATTGGCCGCTGCAGGTCGGGAAGTGATCCAGACGAGAGCCGAGGGGAGCAGCTTCCCCTGGATGAGGTTCGTCAGCAGCACGCTGACTGATGACTTCTGTGTGACATCAGACACGACCTCATGGTTGTTGAAATCCAGTGAAAGTCTGCTTTCATCCAGGCCGTCAAAGATGAAGAGAAGTTTACAGACAGCGAGCTTCTCTGCTGTCACCTTCTGTAATGTTGGATGGAAAACATGGAGCAGCCTGAGAAGACTGTACTGCTCATCTCTGATCAGGTTCAGCTCCCTGAACGACAGCAGAACCAGCAGACTGACATCTTGGTTTTCGGAGCCCTCTGCCCAGTCCAGAGTGAACTTCAGCACCGAGAAGGTTTTTCCAACTCCAGCGACGCCATTGGTCAGAACCACTCTGATGCGTCTCTGTAGGTCAGGTGAGGCTTTAAAGATGTCGCAGCACCTGATTGGAGTTTCACTGAAGGTCTTCTTCTTGGAAGCTGTCTCAAGCTGCCAAACCTCATGTTGGGTATTAACCTTTTCACTCTGTCCCTCTGTGATGTAGAGCTCAGTGTAGATCCTGTTGAGGAGGGTTCCACTTCCTGTTCCATCACTTCCTGTTCCATCACTTCCTTCAGTCACACGTTCACATCTCCTCCTCAGACTTATCTTATGTTCATCTAAAATCTCCTGCAGACCAACATTCACTAAAAAGAGAGAAAAAAATACAATGTGACAATCAGCAGTCAGTGGTCTTTTCATTACAAATTAAAAACCATTAGTATAAGAATATGTTTGTTGTTTCTTTTCCTTTCTTTCCACCTTAACGTCTTGGAGAGGTTTGTGTGTCCCTGTGATCCTCGGAGCTCTGTTGTCGGGGGCATTAGCCCCTGGCAGGGTCTCACAAAGCTCATTAGCCCCAGAGGAGGGGCCAGACTGAGAGGGATTCAAAGAACCTCTATGAATCAGCCACAAAGGTGCTGCAGCACCTGAACCAGGAAAGAGAACAGGGCACCTTTCTGGAGCTAAACCTGGGAGTGGAGTTCGCAGGTGAATATCTGGTGGCTGGTCTTTGACTACATGGAGACGCCACCCTGTGGGCTGACTACCAGCAGGGACAGGCGTTGGGGTCGGGTGTGTGCCAGTTTCATGCAAAAGAAGGAAGGTGAACTGATTCCTGACATCAGACTGGTCCTCAGGACAGGGAATGTTTCCTCTCATGGGGGAAGGAACAGCTGCTGGTGCTGGAGGTGGGGCAGTACCAACTAGATTTAGTTGGGCTCACCTCTATGCACAGCACTGTTTCTTGAACTGAACTGCTTTGCTTGAGGGACGACATCTCAGGTTGGCCCCTGTAAATGACCAGCAGCTGCATCTCAGCCCGTCCACTACACTCTGCTGCTGCTAACTGCTTGTTATTCCCTCACTACAGGGGAGGACCAGCTACTGCTCAACTAAATCCAGACTGGTTGATGTCCTGGATCCACAACAGTGACACAAACCCCCAGTGAGATCAGAACAGAAGAAACTGGACACAATACTGAAAAATGTCCTGTTTGGACTGAAAACTGTCCCGTTCGGACTGAAAACTCTCCCGTTCGGACAGCACCTTGGTCCATAAAAACAATTTTATTGCTTTTAATTGTAGCACTTGAACCATTTCAGCATACATTCAATCTACTCATGTTGTATCAATCAGTTATTTCCAGTCACTTACGTCAGATACAAACATCAGCTAAATGAACATATCTCTCTATAAAAGCAAGGAATCTCTGTCTGTCTGTCTGTGTGTGTGTGTGTGTGTGTGTGTGTGTGTGTGTGTTCCTCAAATATCTCTGCAGATCAGGATCAGACTGACCTGAGAGTTGCAACATGGCTGCTGCGTGGTTCAAGGTGTGCAACATTGCATTTGTTTGGACTACAATGATACTGTTAATAAATTATTTCAGAAATGATTCATGAATTCCGCTAGAATAGCCACCATAGCCACGTGCACACCAGAGTCAATCACTACAGAGCCCATTCCCACGACACACCTTAAGAAACAAGCAGATTTATACCTGCAGCGGCGCGAGCTGGATCGGGATTTGGCCGGAGGTTCGGTCCCGTTCTGTTCTGTGCATCTAAACTGACTGCTGTGGATTAATGAGACTAAACAAGTCCGGACCGAGTCTGTTCAGGTCTGAAGAGATCCGGATATGCAAGGACAACAAACTGGAATGGGAATCTGTTGATATTCATGTGTAGCTAGCTGCTAGCTGCTAGCCCACCCCCACGGCCCACCTCCTGAGTCGACGGTGGCGCCAACGTGTCTGTTTTGCGAACATTGCTGTCACGTTTGCTTTGTGTCTGGTGCAGGAAGAAACGGTAAAAACTGGCTTTTGTCATGAAAGTGTCCGCAAGCAGGAAGTGTTTGCAAGCAAAAAAAACACGTTCCTATTGGTGGAAAAAGGCACCACACCAACCAATGACAAAATTATATGGCAAACCATGTGATTTGGTTGCTGAGGAACAGGGGAAGTTGTGGGAGGGACGACGGTGATAGACACAGCGATAGAGACAGCGAGTTTTGAGAGTTGAGAGATTTGTGACATTTAGCGTGTTTGGAGTGTATAGTTAGTGTGTTATGTAGTGTTTGGTGTAGTATGTTTAGTGTGTAGTGGAGTCGGTTTTTTGTGTTGTGAGTCAAAACAATGAGGAGACGGCTGAATGTGGAGCAGGGTGAGCTGAGGTGAGCTGAGACCTGAGCCTGAGGCATTGCCTGCATTTAAATGTAAATAGTTACACATGACTTTGCAAAATTCCAACACTTATGCACAAATTTAGCAAACAACAATTTGTATTTGCATTATAAGTTAAAAAAATGGTTCATTAAACATATATATATATTTTTTTTATTTTTTGATTGGAGACCAGCGTTTCATAAGCATCGATATAAAACATACAGTTATTCCACAGCTGTTTTCCAGCATCTTTTTTATATGGTACATTAGAACAAGGAACCAGAAAAAGAGCATCTCCTAAGAGCAAAGAGGGAGAAAAAATAAATAACAAAAATAAATTATTAAAATAAATTATTATTAATAATAATAATAATAATAATAGTGATAATAAATAAATAAACAAATAAGTAAAAAATAAATACAAAGATAATTAATTAGTAAGCGAGGATAAATCAAAATATAAATAAAAAGAAAAGAAAAACAAAATAAAATATGTTATAAAAGGGAGGCCAGAGAGAAAAATAAATAAATAAATAATCATAATGTTAAAAAATAACAAATAAATGAATAAAGGATGCCCAGCGTGCTCACTAATATACAAATAAAAAGATTGGATACAAATTAATTCAGTTGGAGTCCAGAGAGGTGACGGTATTTACATATATGATAAGAGATTTCCATCTTTTATGAAAATTTGCTGTTGAACCTCTTAAGGCATATTTAACTTTTTCCAGAGACAGGAAAGACATTAAATCACTTAACCAAGAGGTAGTGGGAGGAGCGCTTGGGCTTTTCCAGTGTTAAAGAATACGTCTGCGGGCTATGAGAGAGGCAAAAGCAACAACATCAGAGTTTTTCTTAGTGAGACTAGTTGGATTACGAGGTACCCCAAAGATGGATATCAGTGGGCAGGGTTCTAACTTGATATTGAGGGCATTGTTTAATGATTTCAAAAAGCATGACCAGAAATTCACTAGTTTGGGACAAGAAAAGAACATATGGACATGGTCTGCTGGGGATAAACCACATCTGTCACAGATATCATTTGTGTCTGGAAATAGCTTACTAAGTCTGTTCCTGGTGAAATGAATTTTGTGGAGAACCTTAAATTGGATTAAACTAAGACGAGCAAAAGAAGATGTAGAATTAACGCTGATCAGCACCTCTCTCTACCACCCATCAGTCAAACCAAAGCCAAGTTCTCTTTCCCAACCACTCTTGACCCTCTCAAGGGGGGACATATTCGAAGATGATATCAGGTCATATAAAACTGAGATCTTACTACGAGCCATGGGAAGGGAGAGTATCTCAGTGATAAGATGGGGACTGGGGGAAAGGAGTAAAATGTGTACGAGCATAATTCCGTGCTTGGAAGTATCGAAACATATGAGACTGAGGTAAATTAGATTTAACACGGAGATCATTAAATGAGGCAAATGTGCCCTCCGAATATAAATCTGAAAATCGAACCAGACCCTTCTCCCTCCATAAAGTGAAAGTGGAGTCTGCATTGGAGGGGGGGAAGAGATGATTACTGCAAATAGAGCTTAATGGGATGGGTGTTGAAAGTTTGAAATGTTGCCTGAATTGTTTCCAAATTTTCAAAGAGGAAAGTACAATTGGATGTTTAATAAAGCTAGGATAGTGAGAAGCTAGAGGGGCACAGACCAGAGCCACCAGAGATGAGGAATGGCAAGAAGCATCTTCCATTATACACCAGTCCAAGCCAGGAGAAATACACCAGGCATGGATTTTTTGAAGATTGGCAGCCCAATAGCAAAATAATAGGTTAGGCAGTGCAAGGCCCCCATCTGATTTGCCTCTTTGGAGTGTTGTTTGACGTGCCCTCGGGTTCTTACCAGCCCAAATAAATTCAGAGATCATTTGTCTAACATTTGTATAAATGATTTAGATAAAAAAATTGGAAGACATTGGAAAAGAAACACAAATCTCGGAAGGATATCTTTTTTAATAGAATTGATTCTGCCCATTAGAGAGAGAGGGAGAGAGTCCCAGCACGCCAAATCAGACCTAACTTCCACAACCAACTTCATGAAGTTATTTGTATATAGTGAGGAAAGAGAGTGAGAAATATTAATACCTAGATAGCGAAAGCTATTATGAGCTAATTGAAATGGTAGTGCCTCTGATGAGATCTGCTTAGCTGCATTGTTTACCGGAAAACACTCGCTTTTACGTTTAATTATGTTTAATTTATAACCTGAGAATGATCCGAAAGTTGTCAAGATTTGTAAAATATTATCTACACAGCCGGGTCTGTTACATATAACAACAGGTCATCAGCATAAAGGGACACTCGATGTTCCAGTCCAGCTCTAAAAATACCAGTGAAACATGAGGAAGATTTCAAAGCAATGGAAAGAGGCTCTATTGCTATGGCAAAAAGCAGGGGAGACATTGGGCAACCTTGGCGGGTCCCTCTCATTAAACATATTTGTGGTTTTCACAGTAAAAAAACTTTTTAGTTAGTTAGGATTTTATGGGTTTTTTGTGATTTTAGGTCCATTGTGTTAATGCAGTATGTCAAAATGAAAGAATATCTGTACAGTCACACATGTGAGGTTGTGATGATAATAATGACACCAAATAAGGCAAGGTACATTGTTTTTAAGGTGAAATATAATGGCAATATCAAAAAAAGTCAAAAACGGCCAATTATACCCTGGAATATCGAATTTTACAACAAACCTAAATATCCCTGACATCCCACCTTCAAACACAGCCTCATTGTGCCATCCATGAAGAAGCTAGGCAACATTTTTAAGCTGTTTAAAGTGCTGAAACTGAGCAGCTAATTAGCTTCTGCTGTAGCCTGAAAATAGATGTTAGCAGTGCACTTTTCCTCACTGGATGTTTGTTTGGTCTCTTGTTCAGCAAGATCTGCAGGACGAGGTGTGTGTTTGTAAGTTAGAGGAGGACGAGATGTTAGCAGGAAAGCTAATGTGGACTGTTGTTTAAAGTGCTGTTTAGTCTCAAGCTGCTGTCTGACACGTCTCCATCTCCATCTCCATCTATCCATATGTAATATATTCATTTGTACAGAAGCGCATTGCATTCACTGGATGAAAAAAAAAATAGACACCTTATCTCGTAATTACGAGAAATCTCGTAATTAAGGTGTTTTTTTTTTTATCCAGTGAATGCAATGCACTTCTGTACATTTGCAATAACATAAGTTCAAAACATAATGAAGTTACAATAATCTATGTCTCCCAGTAATAGGGTCTACATGGGCCACAATCGGGGATCGATTATTTTGGTCTGCACCCACATGCAGGGATGTCGCAGTGTTTTTCTCACTTTACTAAAAGCTCTGAATGAGGAAACACAGTATCTCTCGCGTGATAATTTAAACCCACATTTTCAGGTATGTGGTGGATGTTGTGGACCATGAAACTGTTGTCAGTTGTTTTATGACTTGTTTTGACTGTGATGGGCACATGTATGTGATGTTTGACTAAGCTAAACTGTTACTGAGTCTCGACAAGTAAGTTCAGGTGAGCAAAACTGCCGCCATCTTGCCTAAATACGAAGAGCGTCTACGTGTGTCCTGCACATGGTTGAATGTATTCTGCACAGTTTTTATTCTGTTTATGTGGTTACTTTATTTGTTCAAGTTGACTTGCTTAATTAGCAACGTTTGTTCATTGAGCTATATTTCATAAGACTAAGTTGATGAGGAAAAGGTGAATTATATGTGAGAAATGCTGTATTATTTTGTATTAATCATTTCGATGCAGTTGTGGTATTATGCAGTTTGTGTGTTAAAAGACTGCCAGTTTAGCTTGTTGCAGTTTAAAAACAAGTGGCATTTAAACACATCATTGGCGCTGTAAACATACAGATGTATTTTGTGCAGATGTACTGTTTCAATGATGTAAAATGTTGTGAGATATGATTTACTTGGACTTTGCTAAAAGCTCTGAATGAGGAAACACAGTATCACTTGCGTGACTATTATCCCTCTTTTTCAGAGTGTAACACATACAGAGAACAAACTGCTTTCTGATTGGTTAATGTGTGACATAACAAATGTTTTAAAACAACAAGTAGTGTGTTCAGACATGAAGACATCAGCAGACAGATATATAGTCTTACTTTGTACAGTGCTGGTCAGACTGTCTGTCCACAGTCCAGCTGTTGTTCTGGGTCTTACCTCCACACTGGGGACAGGAGGAGTCTCCTGGTGAAGCAGACTGGTCCCAGTATGAGGTGATGCAGCGTCTGCAGAACCAGTGTCCACAGCTGGTAGAGACCGGATCCTTCAGGACGTCCTGACACCAAACACAGCAGGTGGGCTGCTTCTTCACAGAGACATGACTCCTCTTCCTCTCTCTGTGAACACATTTCTTTACAACTACAATGATTTGATGATTGTTGTTAAAAACATCCAGATTTGGTCGACACTGTTGAGAAGCTCAGACGCTCACAGAGAAAAGTCAAAGTGTCGATACTTTTCATCTTGAATTCAGCATTTAGTGTGTCATGAAAATGATGTGTGAAGATTATCTCTCAGAACAAAACGTGTCAGTATCAGAAACTCGTGTTTGTCACAGAGATTATTTTCTGCAATAATCCAAAATCCAAGTCAAAAATCTGACAGGCTGTTTGTGGAGGGAGCCAGAGCGATGCTAACTTCAGGGTTAGCCTACAAACATACGTCATGGTTCCACCATCTATTTCATCCTGCTGAGATTTGTTAGTGTCCTCCAGGATCTGACTGAGTTCAGACATGTTAGTGTTCAGGAGACTTTCAAAGACTTTATGTTAGTGTTTCTTCAGTCCTGGAGCCTGATGTTACTCTACAGCAAAACATTACCAGCAAACACTGAATGAGTCGTCTCAGTGCTCTTACTTTGTGTCTGATGGTCCAGGTTCACTACTGAAGTCTGGAGGTGGAGTTCTGGACCGGTCACTCTTCATAGACGGACAGATGGATCCTGGAGGTTCTGCTCTCTGTCTGCTGGACTGAACTCTGCAAACACCAACATGTTTTTATTCACATCACATGAATCCTTCATCAATAAAGTGATTTAAGAAGCTCTACATACACAAACTGCTGCTGCTGTCCATAAAAAGGAGGTTTAAAAGTTTCTGTTTGTCCTCTTAGATCAGATTACAGATTTATAGCAGACACACAGAGGAACATGAGGCGGGAAAAGTCTCAACTATGGACACAAAAGACTTTTTAGTGGAAATCTGAATACATGAACACAAAATCAACAAAACAAACATCATCATCACTGAAACACGAGTCATATAAATGAGTTAGTATCAGTCGTCTTACTTTGTGTCTGATGGTCCAGGTTCAGTACTGAAGTCTGGAGGATGATCATGGGACCAGTCACTCTTCATAGATGGACAGATGGATCCTGGAGGTTCTGCTCGGTCCAACTCTTCCTCCACACAAACACTCATCTTCAGGTCTGAGAGGTGAAACATGAACTGTGAGCTCGGAACACAAGAATCAGTGAAACAGGTTTGTTCAAGAGAGACGCAGGAAGAGAGAACAGGAAGTAACACACAATCTGTCTTGTTGTCTCACACACACACACACACACACACACACACACACACACACACACACACACACACACACACACACACACACACTTTGTGTCCACAGAAGAATCAAAGTGTTGATTTAATTCTTACATGTGTTTCCTCTACAGTCCACTGTAGTGTGGCTGTTAAGCTCTTAAAATATGGATCTTGCTTTTTGTGAAAGAAGCATGAAACTTTCAGGGTTTGTTCTTGATGACCTAAGCTTTAATTTAAGATGTGGAGGCTCAGTTTGAGCCCTGAGGTCAGCTAGAGGTCATCAAGAACAAACCCTGAAAGTTTCATGCTTGTCCATATTTTAAGAGTTTAACAGCCACACTACAGAGACTAAACTGACTCACACTCTCACAGTAACATCACAAACACCTTGTTTTAACACTCACCTGCCTCACACTTTAGTCTTCCTCCTCCGTCTTCTTCTGTCTGTTCTGCTCTCAACATGGAGTCTGACGGACTGAACACTTTCACTTCCAGCCTCTCAGGTGACACTGAGCTGCTCCTCCCCTCTGAGTTTACCTGTGTGTGTGTGTGTGTGTGTGTGTGTGTGTGTGTGTGTGTGTGTGAGAGAGAGAGAGAGGGAGAGGAGAGAGAGAGAGAGTGCTGGGACACTCATACACACAGTTTGCATTTGTAACAGTTTTTGCTGAATGCTTCCACACATGTTGCAGACTTTGGCTCACTGTGTCATAACTTAACACACAGGTCGAGTAAGACACAGCACATGGAGATAAACTCCTAACTTATACGGCAAAATGAAACTCTTGAAACAAAACCTAACGATCCAATTTCAAAACTGTTTTTAGCATCAAATCGTTAAACACATTCACCTCTGAATGACTCTTTCCTCGCAGCAACAACACACAGATGTGCTTCATGTAAAACAGCTGGATTCAGTACTTTGGATGGTTTTTGACTTTAAAGGTCTCACACAGATTTTTTTTTGTGTGAAAGATTGATCCACTACAGTTGATCTAGACACATGAAAACAAAATGAAAGCGCTTCAGAATTTAATTTAATTTTTCAGGTTTTTGCAGATGTAAAAAACAAACAAACACAAAGACATGGTACAACTAGAATGTTCTACAGAACATAGTGTTGTCAGGGAATGATTGGAAGACATTTAGGCTGTGGATCCTGTCTCCTGTTGGCATTTGGCCACATCACCTCATCCACATCACAGGCAATGTCCTCCCTCGCCAAGCAACGGGGGAAATATCTCCCTGCATGTCGTATCCAACCCTGTATGGACCTCACCTCAGTGTCGCTGCATGTCTCTTCCATGGCTTGTAGAAGAGGCATGCGGGCATGTGGCTGACGGTCATAAACTTTCCAGCACCGTGCTGAAAAGAACTCCTCATTGGATTCAAAAATGGGCTGTATGGTGGCAAGTTGAGTGCAATAAATCTATGATGGTTGGTGAACCAGTCCCGGACCAGAGCAGCCCGATGGAAACTGACATTATCCCAGATGACAACAAACTGGGGCTGCTCTGGCCCGTCCTGGGCTACTGTGTCATGAAGTGTGTCCAGAAAGAGAATAATGAGGGCTGTGTTGTAGGGAGCGAGGATGGAGTGGTGATGCAGTGTCACTGTTGCCTGCTCCTCTTCTTCGTCCTCTTCCTCGTCCTGCTGCTGCTCTTACTCTCCCTCTTCCTCTTTCTGCCTCCATGTTTCCAAAGTTGGCACAAAGGAGCTGAGCTCACATCAGGTGTATTTGTAGTGCTCTGGCTGAGACTGATTGCTCTACAATTACATGTTAAATGTTTTCATGTGTGTGAGTCTGTGTGCTTTTCCAATTTTAGTTGTGTTTTGTATTTTAAATAGATGTGTTTTCCCAATGATGGCATGAGATTTCCTTTTTGAACAATGTGTCTTATGTAAAAAACAGTGTGTAGTGTTTTGCAAGAAGTGTGTTGGAGAATTTCAAACACAGTGCAAAGCAGATATTGTGTTTGCAGGGTTGGTGCTGTTGTTTAGGGCATGGTCACCAACGTTAGAGGTTGTGATGCTTTGGGCATAGCAACCACTTTTAGTGTTTAAGCATCAGGCAGAAACTGTAACTGATTGTACAATAAAGATCAGCATTAATAATTTCTTTATTAGTCTAAAATAAACTAAATTACAAAGTTTTCAATATCATTATTTAAAGATTTTGATAAAGTATGACTCGAAAAGTACACAGTAAAAGTACTTCATGTTATTCATGTAAGTAGTCTAGGAAGTACTAAGTTCAGCAGTTTATGAATCTTTGACTACTGATGGAAACAATGTTTGTTTTTTTCTCACGTCGTCTTTTACTTTGAAATCCGGAAGGATCCTTCGTGATCCCTTCAGTTTATTACCGGGAATAATGACTGTAAAAGTCTCGTATGTTTTATGGTTCTGACTGTGAGACTGCAGTCTGACCCACAGTCAGAGCGGGTTCAGTACCATTACCGTAAATGTTAGTAGATTCGCGCACTGGAAAAAAAGGTGCGTCTGATTTGACCAAGCTAACATGAACCACGGCTGTCTGGACCGCAGTACAGAGATGTAGGTGTATTTTTGCAGAGGTTCATCACATGTCGCGTCGCCAGGTGTGAAATAACCTGCTCGGCTTTTGTGACTCCACCTCTGTCCTCCGCTGACTTCAACCAGGACAGGTACTTAAACACACCATGAGAACCGTGGAGACTCAACCCAGCCTGCCGTTCACCTGAGGAGCAGGAAGCTGCGTCACTTGTGTTTTCTCTCTAGAATAAAAGCATGAAACACACCTGGAGGAGGTTATAAAGTGTTAGATGGACTCGTAGTGAGAGCTGAGCAGTGTCTCTTCATGTGTCAGTCAAATAAAGCTTCTGAGCTTTTTGTGTTTTGGCTGCGAAGCCTTTAAAGCTCCTCCATCTCCCGCTGTGTGAGGCGCTGCTGCGGGACTTTTCCTTCTGTTTTCTCTCCTAAATCCTTTAAAACACATCAGAAGCCACTTAAAAGAGTTCAACAGTGAGACGAGATGTTCCTTCAGACACACCATGTAAAAACTCTCCACTCATGTGAATATTTCCTCATGAATCATTTGGATTTCTGCAAACACACTCGGGTTGGTACAACCGCCACTGGCTCAGTCACTTCCCCAAACTTCCTGACACAGGCTGTGTCCTTTATACCACCGTTGTTTCCTGTTCATATATATTATAATCAGACTTTGATCAGAGTTATTATAATGAGAAATGTGTCAGAGAGAGATTCATCACTGCAGCTCCTCCACAGACTGACACACACAGCTCATTAAACTCATCTTGTCCGTGGACTTTTCTACAACACCAAGAAACTCTAATTCAAACAGGGTTTATAAAACACACCCAGCTGGGCCGAGGCTCAGGAAGCACCAATGAGCTTCATCCACTCAAATAACATGTGAACTGCACATGGAGGCTTTCTGCTGATATAAAGACACTCTGTAGTTTTAAAGAAGACAGAAGAAGAGTTTTTCTGCCTGAACAAACTAAAG
Organism: Sparus aurata; assembly: GCF_900880675.1. Lineage (NCBI taxonomy): Eukaryota > Metazoa > Chordata > Actinopteri > Spariformes > Sparidae > Sparus > Sparus aurata. Next base: position 23,590,586 of record NC_044200.1, on the reverse strand, counting down.
AATCAAACTCTCTTTGTGTTCATGACTGAACAAACTGAATCAACAAACTGACCTTAAAAGACCACACAGTTTATACTGCTTCACTGTGTTTACATGTGGCGGACCCTGCCACCTTTCTAGCTTCACACGGTGTTCTGGGATCTTATTTTCCTCTGAGAGCAGCTCGTTTATTCACTGATGGAGAAAATATGTATTTCTGAGTTTGTCTTATTAACTCATTAATAATCAGTGAGTTTGTGTTTCTTCTCTAAAACTACATATTGCCCCTTTAAAGTACTTTAAGTCACATTTTCACATACAAACTGGCCCAACGTATGTAGATGTGTCCCTGAAACAATGAGTCAGTTAATCACAGTCACTTTACAGACGATGAACCAGCAACTATATTAATCTTTATTATAAAAACATTTCATGGTTTTCAGCTCCACAGATGTGAAGATTTGCTGCTTCACCTTTTAGTCACAGGACACATTTTTTCTGCTCCGAGTTCTTTTATTTTGTAGACTTTAAGAACATTTCCTGATGAAACTGACAGACTTTCACTGAGGCAACATTTTCAGTGCCGGACTTTAACTTTGAAGAGGATCCTTTTTTCTCTTACAGAGCTGTATCAGTACTTTTACTGGAGTAAAGGATCTGAATACTTCCTCCATCACTGACAGCCGGCATATCTGTGATGCTGTTAACACACTCAGTTATGAGATACAACTAAATTAATGCACTTTAACTTATAAATAAAGTTGTTAATGGAGCGGTGTAGTAACGAGTCCTAAAACCTGGAAGTCAGTTTGTGTTTTTGCACATCTGCTTCCCTCGTCTCAAAGTTGATGAGTTGTTGAGTTGGTTTTCAGTTTAAAGCCTGAAATAAGGTGTGTGGTTACCACAGGCTGAAGATATCTACACGTTCTGCTCTACCACATAAAATACATCAGTAAATGTCCCACAGTTTTACTATAAAGCGCTCACGTGTCTTAAAAACACACCATCACCTCCAGTAAACTTGTGGATTTCTCTGCTTTGAACATTGTTGTGATGTAAGAACACAACTCAACAACATACAGAACAAAGGTCGAGTCGTTTTTAGACACTTTAATGCAGAAATGTTACATATTACATCTTTAAATCAAGTTGAACTCATTTCTGATTCCATTTAATTTGATAGCAAATGCAGTCAGAGAGAAATCCTTCACATCATGGTTCAGTTAAACCTCAGTGAGGCGACACAATGGAAACGGTTACATCTGCTGGCAGAAAGCAGCTCCAGAACATGAACGCTGGTGATAAGAACGGCTTCAACACTGACCTCAGAGGGAAAAAGCTCCACAGGTTGACTTCATGTGTGTGTTGATCACGTGATGTGTAAACCAGCAGGGTCGCACGTTAAACTGGAGTTCACTGATGCTGCAGGAAATATGATGATCAAACTGGTGTCACGTCTAAAACGTTCCCCTCAAGTTCAACGTCAGGCTGCACAAGTGACACACAGATACTGAGCTGTAACTTAATGTGTGAAAATAGTTGATTACAAATATATTTAAAGTATAAACATGTTGTAGTTGTAAATGTGTGTTTGGACTGGATGGATTTGTTTGTGTTGTTGTTAAATCCAGGGGGCAGTAGGGAGGGCAGTTAATGGCCCCAACACATGGAGCTGGATGGTGGACTTGGTGACAGTGGAGCTGATCTCAGAGCAGTTCAGACTGCAGCACTGACAGTCATCTCCACTTGTTGTGATTGGTCCGTCAGTCACTGCTGGATGAAGCTCTCCTCTCCACTCCACCTCCCAGTAACACGGCCCAGTCAGAGCCTCTCCACCCACCAGCTGATGGTGCTGCTTCAACCTCTCTGGATCATCAGGACACAGCTGATCCTCTCAACACCTCCACCTTTCATCATCAATGATAATCCTTCCACCTGATGAGAGAATGAGAGAGAGCAGAAGTGATACATGAGTGTTTCCAGAGACTCCCTCCATCAGCTGTCAGTCAGTGATATAAAGACCAGCAGGACTTCAGTCCTGTTCAGACCATAAGTGGAGCGGCTGTGTAGCGTAGCCAGCTTCCTTTCAGCTTCATGTTAACGTGTTGGAGTGAAGCTCACAGGTTTACTCTGCAGCTTTCACTCAAGTACACAGTGAAATAAACTGCAGAGAGTCCCTGAACGCATCATGGCTGCAGAAACACTTTAATGATGATTGACAGCTGTTAAAAACCAGAGTCTCAGTCACACCTGAATATTTCATCTGCTTTGAAACATTACAAATATGTAAATATGGAGTCTGTTGTAAAACATGTGGAGCAAACAAAAGACAGATGGACAGATGAATATATGATGTTAAAGCTCCTACATGTTCATACACAGACTGACAGTCAAACATCAGCTGTGGTTACTGGACTTCAGCACAGCTTCTGCTCTGTACAAACACCACATGGTTACTAAATGTAATGATGCTTCTCTGAAATCAGAGCAGTGATTTGCAGGCTTCAGTCAGACTGATCTGTACGGTGGCCCTGAAGGTCAGAACACATCAACATCTCAGATTACAGAAAAGGTGGGACAGCGTTCTTGTTTGTAATTGGACAGAACCCGAGTCCCTGTCCACAGTTTGATGTTTTGTGAAATGTTGTTGTGTTTTGACCTTCAGGGCCACCGTAGACCTGAGAGCTGTGACACAGATCAGCTGATCAGTTCTTTAGTGTTTTAGAGAGATCACATGTGATGAATGAGGACGACTGTCTCTACACATCCTGTGATGCTGTCAACTGTAATCCAGCTTTACTTCCTGTAGACATGAACACAACAACAACAGTCGTCTTCACATCAACTCAACACCAGATCACAACAAGCTTCTGGCTCGTCTGATTGGTTGACTGTTCTCTCTCTGTCTTTCTGTCCAATCATGAAGCCTGTCACCGTTCTCCTCTCACAGCTTCACTGAGGAAAACAGGAAATACTGGATCTTCACTTTGATACTGACTGTGTTCAGAACAATACTGCTGAAACCAGCATGGACTGACTCCAACCCTCTACTGACCTCAGAGTCTCCAGTCTACAGTGTGGACTGTCCTTCAGATCAGACAGCAGCTTCACGTCTGAACGCTGCAGGTTGTTGAGACTCAGGTTCAGCTCTCTCAGATGGGAGGGGTTGGACTTCAGAGCTGAGGCCAGAGAATCACAGCTAATCTTTGACAAACTGCAGTTCTCCAATCTGAATAAAGAATAAATGATGAAGATAAAAATTAATGCATAATCCAATCAGATGTGTTCAGGTTTAAATGTGCAGCTCAACATCACTGTGTCCTAATTAAGGTGCTCTGATTGTTATCAGACGATATTGGTTCTGAATAGTTTGATGGGTGGTCTCTAAAAGGGCCAATCAGAAGAGCCGATCAGATAAACACAGGAGACAGTTTCTCTTTAATACATGCAGCATGGAGAGAAGAGCCACAGTGTTCTCTGCAGTCTTCCACATTGTCTTGACTTGTATACAGCAGAACAGTGGTTACATACTTTATGACAGGTGTTACCCATGCCTTCCCCAAGGCAGTGACCCTCTGATGTTTGACTGGACAATAAGTGTCATCCTAGCTGCCTTCTGTTATCATCCTCATATGAACTCCTCACCTGTTCTATCCCTGACACCTCCCCACACCTCAGGTGAAGGGGAATCTCCCCTCCTCTCACATCCTGACATCTTCTCTACCATACACTGATATTTGAATCCAGAACTGTTTAATTCCCGCCAGTTAGAATAGTGTGTAACTAAAGTGGGCCTGTAAAGACGGACTAGTGAGTAGATGAGTCTCCGTGTTCGCTGTGAGGACGTTTAATGTCCCCGACAACCTCTGTAGTCTCATTCAGACACTTGTTAGTAACCGCTAACTGTTTTTTACACATGAAGAGCTTCAGAATTAAACTGTGGGACATTTAATGATGGATTTTATGTTGGAGAACAAAACGTGTTAATATGTTCAGCCTGTGGTAACCACACACCTTATTTCACACATTTAACTGAAAACACATTCAACACACTCACAGACTTTGAGACGAGGGAACAGGATGTGCTAACATGCTAACATGCTAACAGATTTCTGGTGTTTGGACTACAGACTACACCTCTCTATAGGGAGGGGAAGCCCCGCCCCTTCAGGTGGACCTCATGGGACCTGATTTCAGTCAAGAAAGTGTCTGTTTGTGGTAAATAAAGTAAAATCTCATGTAGTTTTGTGTTAAACCGCTCACTGAACTACTTCGTCTCACTCAACATATGTCACCAACACCAACATGGCCGCCGCCTCCACACAGAAGAAGGTGTGGTCATCCTGACAGCTGCAGTTATGTGAAAGGAGAGTTGGTCAGTTCTGTGAGCTGCTGATATTCAGGACGACTCTACAAGGTTTCAGTCAGCGTTAAACCAGACGTCACTTAATGACTGTTGGCTGTGTCGTCTTTATAATCACATATTTTCACAGTCTTACATTTTATTAGTTTTATGACAAACTGAGACTTTCTTTCTTCAACACACATCAGACAGTGAAGTGAACTTGATGATTTTAAATCGAACATGAGTTCACAGGATCTTCCGTTTCCCAAAAATATAAACATTAATTTACATTTTCTACAGTTTCTTTAAGAAACACAAGTCTTTAGTGACTGCACACTAAATTAAATAAAAAAAACACAAAGATATGAACGAAAGGACATTTACAAATTCATGTTTGAACATAAATTAGCTTCAATTGTTAATTAAACATTCAAGATGTCCAACAGTAACAGAGAGTCAGTGAACTCACCTCAGAGTCTCCAGTCGACAGTTTGGACTCTGCAGAAAATCACACAGCAGCTTCACTCCTGAATCCTGCAGGTTGTTGAAGCTCAGGTTCAGCTCTATCAGATGGGTGTAGTTGGACTTCAGAGCTGAGGCCAGAGAATCACAGCTGATCTTTGAAAAAATGCAGCTCATCAATCTGAATAAAGAATAAATGAAGTGAGTTTAGAAGACAATGTTCCTGCTTGAAATCATTCAGTGTTTAAACTTCTGTTCAGAGCTGAACAAGTTCAGAATATGAACCTCCAAACACCTGAACCCAACAGGCTGCAGGTCCAAAACTGTCAGATACACAAAGTGAAACAGAGCTCTCACTAATATTAACGACAACATGCTGCTGCTTCAATAAAGACATAGTGACTCCACCTCTTAAACTCTGCAGCTCCACCAGAGGCTCCATCTATACAAACTTATGTTGTGCAGCCAAACAGAAACCAAATCAAAATCATCCTGAGTTTAAATATTTCTGTCAGTATAAACGTCACATGTTATCATAAAGGTTCTGAACAAACATGTTTGTTATCGTCTGACAGAGAAGAAAACACTGGTTTCTGTTTTTATTCACAGAAGCACGAAGGAATCAAATGATTAAGAGGTTCAGAGAGAATCAACCAGTGATGAATGTTTAATGTTATATCAGATCTGTTTTAAATATGAAGCTGAACAAGACGCTCAGAGTCAATCAGCATCAAATCTATGAGGTCAGATCCCTTTCAGACCTGATGACATGAACACTAAGATTCACAGAGTTTGAATAATGTTGTGAAAGTGTGAACAAAGGTTTTAAATACATATTAAAATGTGATTTAAACATGTGAAAACAAAATGTGTGAAATAATGGTGTCAAATTTATAACTGACATCAGCAGTGTAATATCTTCAATGTTGTAAAGTTTGTCTTCAGAGTTTCAAACAGTCATCACGTGCAGTGTAGGAACACAAGCCGTTGTCTCTGCATCGTAAAGTGGTCTCATTTTGGCCATGATTACCTTTAACCCAAATCAACTCCTTTTTCCAGCATTTGGGACTGAAAGCCCCCATATCCTGGCCTGGCAAATTCCTCTCCTCTCCACAGAGTGGGAAGATGTTGTTTTTCTTGCAATAAACAGATCACCAGAGATCTTCTTCTAGTAATTTACAACTACTAAGCACATCTGGTCTGTTCCCCTTTCTCCAAAGAAGATGAACCCCTGCTCCTCAGGTCCAACAGGGTCAAGCCCAATAGAGTTTTCTTTGGTCACACCAAAAGGAAGAAGGACTGGTTTCTAACATAGATGTGGTGATTTAAGATGTTTTACAAATCTACGTTTCTCTTCCTCTGGAACATTCTCCAGTGGGGGAAGGCTTAATGGGGAACCTTATCTGTGTGTTCTTCTCCTCACATGTCCAACTGTTATTTACGATCGTTGTTGTTCCTGGGTCTGACATACCATTCACCCTTTGCAGTCTTCTGTTCTCACCCTAATTCAAATAAGTCTTAAATAACAAATAAACTACATCTCAATTTCTTAAATTTAACGGATCCCGAAATAGAGTTAAGAAGGTCATTCAACAGATCTTTCTTATGTTATTGTGAAGCCCAAATGAAGTTTATTACTCAATAAGTTTGAGGTCAACAGAAACCCCCTCCCCTTTGTCGATGGAGGAGAGATTTGAAGATCTCCATTCCTTGTGTAATACTTGTATTATTTACCAGTTAAATGTCTGATATGTTTTGTTAAAGATAGAACTACAAGGAATATGTATAAGTCCTTGGTTCTACGGTGTATTGTATACCTTATTGTCATATGTTGTATACTTAAGTGCTTCATGTTTTAATCAGGTTATAATTCTTTTGAATGACAAATGATCATTATCATGTTGCATCTTTTCACGAAGGCAAACATTCGACTTTTAAGATGGTGAAGTTTTGGGAAGGTTAAAACACGATTTCGAAATGTTAAATACAAAGAGTATAGTTAGATTAACTTTTGGGAGCCTCAACTCAGATCACAGGAGGTGTGACACTGTCAGCCAGCCCCTGCTGCAGGCCATAAAAACAGACACTCTCCTCTGTCATTCTCTCTCATTCCTCTTCTCTTCCACTCTCTTCTTCTCCGGACACACTTTCTCCCTGTCCTCTTCTCCCCCTGCTTCTTCTTCTCTTCTCTTCTCTTCTTTGTTTTTCATTTTTATTTTATTTTTATTTTTAAAGTAATCTTTACTTTTATTTTTGCAACAAGCTCTAAGAAAGCGAATTGAATAACTACTTCAAGTACTCTACTTTTATCCGAGTCTTTAATAGAACAAATTCTTTTCTTTTTGATTTTTGATTTGATTTAATATAACGTTAAAGTATCACCGCCTGATTCAGAAGAAGTCGAATTAGTTTCAGAATCAGAACTTGAGTACCACTCTTTGAAACCATCAAGAAAAGTCTTTTTCAAGACTGTGATCATCTGATGAAGAACGTTGCAGTCCATCGTCTGCCTCAGAAGCCGTGCAAGGAGTCTTCCACAAAAGAAACTTTGTGTGTTCACAGCCGATATCGACTCTGCCCCCAGCGCTCCCAAGGCGGAAAACCTGCTGGGCCTTCGGACCAAGAGTCCCTCAACAGAGTACCGGCCTTCCCTCTGGCTACTGGACCGACGCGCCGTGCCGTGGTCCAACCCAGAACTCTCAAAGAGACCAAGCTTCAGTGCCTCCTGACGCCCAGACAAAACAGGCTGATCGTCTTCATACAGCTGGATCCACACACGTGAGAATGAGTGGTGTCTAAAGTTCTGACTTCTGTCTAAAGTTCTGACTTCTGTCAAAGTTCTAACTTCTATCTTATGAACTTAAGAGAATTAAGATTAGGGTCTCATAGTATTAAGAATTACTCCCGTGATATTTAATATATATAACCCGACCCTTTAACTTTACCAACTACCGACGGTCACACTTTATTACTTTCCTAATTACAGTCTTTACATTTTCTGTTATCTGTTGTTCGTCTAAAATTGTCATGTCTTTTATTTTACCTAAATTATTTAGTCAATAAACATATAATCGTTTGTCTTTGTCTGGAACTTAATTTTAATATGGAGAACCGATGGATACATGCAAAGAATTCACTACTTCAGAATATTGAGATTGAATATTGATTGATATTGAATAAATTGATTTTGAATGGACTCTAACTGTCCAAGCCAACTTGTACAGTTAAGTGTTTGGAATAATGTCCTCCGGATTATTCCAATAACTAAACACGGAGGTGGTGCCCCCTTTAACGAGTGTAATATTAATTGCCAGTGATTAATAATCATATATATATCAAAGTAGTGTGAGCAGTGTCTCCTACATTATATATTTATGGTGCTGCCCATGCCAGGACCACACACCATAGTATCCTACAGCAGTGTGTTCAATCAGAGATGACATTAAATTACATCCATGTTTCTTTGTCCAGCGTGACTTTAACATCATCAAAGCTCCTTTTTCAAAGATTCAACACTTTGTATTGACAGATTTAAATGTGAGTGGGGCCACACCTTTCTGATGTCACATTAGGACGGTCTGTGTCCAACAGTGTCTGTCACTTTAAAACCAACAATCCAACATTAACACACACCTCACTGTGTGATTGGTCACCTGAGTGGAGGTGAGAAAGGAGGCGGGGTTTGAACTTCTCTCTCAGCTCTTTGTTCATTTGTTACACAACTATTTCTGTCACTGTTCATATGAACAGCTGAGTGAAACACTGTGAACGTCTTCAGCAGACACTGTCTGAACATGTGACACGTCTTCTCCATATTTAAACCATTGTTGTGTCTCCAGCAGCTCTTCACTCCACCTTTGGCTGTTTGGAACAGCTGTGAATACTTTGAGCTCCAGATGTGTTCAGACAACACGTCGTACCACTGAGCTTCTTTCTACAAATATCCCAGCCAACAGCTTTTAAAGAAAACCAGTTGAGTGGATTTGCAAACAGAAGTGAATCCAACATCCTGCTTCTGTACGCTGCAGGCACAGTGAGCACAAGAGCCAGGTGAACTCTGAACCTGCCTCTGGTGCACAACTGACCACAGTTACTCTCAAGAATTATTTCACAGTTCCAGCACCGATCCATCTCATTCCTACTGGCTGAGGAAATGACCTGAAGGAAACTGCAGAGGAATTATGGGATTGTTCCCAAGGAATTGTGGGAATTGTAGTTGGATGTACGGACTCTAAGCAGCCTGGGACGTCATTTTAATCACACGACAGACTTCAACCAGCAAACAGAAAAGTTCTCCACCATCGATTCACCTTCAACACAAACGAGCAGCTCTGTCTCACACACATAGAAAGCTGTAATCAAAGCACAGATCTTCATCACCACTGTCATCTCCATCAACACACAGCTGACTGACTGAGAGCTTCATCCTCCATCATCTTCATCACTGATCAGACTGAGCTGTGTGTGTGTGTGTATGTGTGTGTGTGTGAACGGAAGGAAATTTAAAACTTCTGTTCTAGATTTAAATTTGATAAACAGAAAAAAAAACACATGAACTGACTTCAGAGTCTCCAGTCGACAGTTTGGACTCTCCAGTCCAGAACACAGACGCTTCACTGCAGAATCATTCAGGTCGTTCTGACTCAGGTCCAGATGTGTCAGATGTGAGGGGTTGGACTTCAGAGCTGAGGCGACGACTTCACACTGAGTCTCTGAGAGGTCACAGGTCCTCATTCTGTGAATACAGATAATAAAACATGTAAATCAGATAAAATCTGACTCTTTACTATGAAAACAGACTCTATACATTTTGCATCACAAAGCACATGAACATGAGCACCTGTAGCTCAGCTGGTCAGCTGTTCGGCCTGAGCTGCTCAGTCAGCGATCACAAGGTTTGTAGTTTGAAACTTGAGCTCCTCGGCTCCACATGAGCCTCCAGACTTTGACCTGCCTGAGGAGATCAGCTGGGCTGAATCAGTGGCCCATTTTAAATCCCCCTCAAAACACACCTGTATAAAACGGCTTTTAACGGCTGATTCTGATGATTTCATCTTTGTTTGATTTTGGTTTGACATATTTGTGTTTGTCTGTTTTCTTCATTCTGCTGTCTTTATATTTATATTTGTAATTGTCCCTGTAATACTTTTCTTGTGACTCTTTCATTGTTGTGCTGTTTTATTTGTGTCCAACAAACTGATGTGAGTGCTTTTAAAGTGCCATATAAATAAACAGAAATACATGTTGAAGTGTCCTTGAGGGAAATAATGAAGCAGAAATGACAGTTTAGGACAAAAGTGTTGAAATAAGTGAGACGTAAACGTGTCAGATGTTAGTTTACAGGCTGCTGTGATTTATATTGGTTCAGCTTCATGTTCACATGATGATCAGTGAACTGTGAAGTCACTGTAGGTTGGAACTGCACTCGTATGTATTTACCTCACTTATGTGTTTGTGTGTATTTTCTCAATCTTTGATGCATTTTATTCTGTGGCTCCATCTGCTTTTCATCTCCCATTTCATTCATTTAATGCCTCCCACTGCACAAACACAAGAATTACAACTAAACATTGTGTTATTATCATTTTATGGGTAATAATTTAGTGTAATGTTTTGGAAACAAGACGACTTCATGTCATTTCTACTCTGAGCTTGGTGATGATCATTTATTCAATCAGCAGGTTTAATACTTGTTTTGGTAAACGTGTATAGTGTTGAGGTTTTATATTATTCATGTGTGTAAAGTGTTGATCTTTAATACTGAAGGCTTCAGCTTTACCTCACTTCATAATGTTTAACACATCTGGACTTACACAGCCTTTCTACAGTTCCTCACAGCTGGAATCAGTCTCAGTCGTCCTTCTCGAGATGTGTTGTACTTCTTCAGGTCCAACTCATCCAGAACCTCCTCTGACATCTGCAGCATGTAGGCCAGAGCTGAGCAGTGGATCACAGAGAGTTTCTTCTCTGATCTGTTCTCTGACTTCAGGAACTCTTGGATCTCCTGATGGACTGAGTGGTCGTTCATATCCGTCAGACAGTGGAAGATGTTGATGCTTCTGTCAGGAGAGATCTTAGAAATGTTCATCTTCTTCAGGTTGTTGATGGCTCTCTGGATGATTTCTGGACTGTTGTCTGTCTGACCCAGCAGGACTTCTAAGAGTCTCTGGTTGGACTTCAGAGAGAGGCCATGAAGGAAGCGAACAAACAGGTCCAGGTGGCCATTTTTACTGTCCAGGGATTTCTCCATGGCTGCTGGCTCAAGAAGTCATCCAGGGATGAGTCACTGTTAAACCTCCGACCTGTCACGAAGTCCTCCTCATATCCTCTCAGGAAGTCCTTCACCACCTTTGTGTTCCTGTTGGTGTGACAGTGGAACATGTAGACTGCAGCCAGAAACTCCTGAACGCTCAGATGAACAAAGCAGTAGACTGTTTTCTGGAAGATCACACTCTCTCTTCTGAAGATCTCTGTACAAACTCCTGAGTACACCGAGGCCTCTGTGACATTAAGACCACAGCGCTCCAGGTCTTCTTGGTAGAACATGATGTTTCCTGTCTCCAGATGTTTAAACGCCAGCCTCCCCAGCTTCAGAAGAACTTCCCTGTCAGCCTCCGTCAGCTCCTGTGGACTCGTCTCACGTCCCTCATGGTACTTCTGCTTCTTCCTCTTTGTCTGAACCAGCAGGAAGTGTGAGTACATGTCAGTCAGGGTCTTGGGCAGCTCTCCTCTCTGGTCTGTAGTCAACATGTGCTCCAGAACTGTAGCAGTGATCCAGCAGAAGACTGGGATCAGACACATGATGTGGAGGCTCCTGGAGGTCTTGATGTGTGAGATGATTCTGCTGGACAGATCTTCATCACTGAACCTCCTCCTGAAGTACTCCTCCTTCTGGACGTCAGTGAAGCCTCGTACTTCTGTTACCCTGTCCACACATGAAGGAGGGATCTGATTGGCCGCTGCAGGTCGGGAAGTGATCCAGACGAGAGCCGAGGGAAGCAGCTTCCCCTGGATGAGGTTTGTCAGCAGCACGCTGACTGATGACTTCTGTGTGACATCAGACACGACCTCATGGTTGTTGAAATCCAGTGAAAGTCTGCTTTCATCCAGGCCGTCAAAGATGAAGAGAAGTTCACAGACAGCGAGCTTCTCTGCTGTCACCTTCTGTAATGTTGGATGGAAAACATGGAGCAGCCTGAGAAGACTGTACTGCTCATCTCTGATCAGGTTCAGCTCCCTGAACGACAGCAGAACCAGCAGACGGACATCTTGGTTTTCGGAGCCCTCTGCCCAGTCCAGAGTGAACTTCAGCACCGAGAAGGTTTTTCCAACTCCAGCGACGCCGTTGGTCAGAACCACTCTGATGCGTCTCTGTTGGTCAGGTGAGGCTTTAAAGATGTCGCAGCACCTGATTGGAGTTTCACTGAAGGTCTTCTTCTTGGAAGCTGTCTCAAGCTGCCTCACCTCATGTTGGGTATTAACCTCTTCACTCTGTCCCTCTGTGATGTAGAGCTCAGTGTAGATCCTGCTGAGGAGGGTTCCACTTCCTGTTCCATCACTTCCTGTTCCATCACTTCCTTCAGTCACATGTTCACATGTCCTCCTCAGACTGATCTTATGTTCATCTAAAACCTCCTGCAGACCAATATTTACTGAAAAGAGAAAAATGTTGGAGAGAATTTAACAATCTGGGATTATTTTCATGATCAATAACAATCCATCAGTATCAGAATATATAAAGTTTGAGTCTCTTTGGGTCTTTTCATTGACTTTGTCTGTAATCTAGACAATCTAGTAATTTGTCCTGGTGTTTGGTCTGAATGCCTCCGAAGTCTCTAAGTAAATGTAATGACATGTAGAAGCTGAGATGTTTAAAGCAACATGATGTAACTTTTGGAGGTTAAAGCAGCAGCTTCAGAGTCGTGTCGATGGTCAGCTGTGTTGTAACAGGTGAACGGTGTCTCTGTCACTTGTAGGATCACAGCCTCACATACGTGTTCACTTCAACACGTAACATTGTGATGATGTCATGAGTTGTGTTTGTAGTCAGCACCTATAATACGTCTGACAAACTATTACACACCTGGGATTTGTTTTTACTACAGTGGTGTTGCACTCAGAAACTGTGGGGGGCGCCAAATCACACCACATGAGAATTTCTCCATAATGTGGCTTCAACATGTTGAGATGTTCAGTGTGACTTGGTACAGTTTGTCTCTGACTGTCTGTCCACAGTCCAGCTGTTGTTCTGGGTCTTACCTCCACACTGGGGACAGGAGGAGTCTCCTGGTGAAGCAGACTGGTCCCAGTATGAGGTGATGCAGCGTCTGCAGAACCAGTGTCCACAGCTGGTAGAGACCGGATCCTTCAGGACGTCCTGACACCAAACACAGCAGGTGGGCTGCTTCTTCACAGAGACATGACTCCTCTTCCTCTCTCTGTGAACACATTTCTTTAGAACTACAATGATTTGATGATTGTTGTTAAAAACATCCAGATTTGGTCGACACTGTTGAGAAGCTCAGACGCTCACAGAGAAAAGTCAAAGTGTTGATACTTTTCATCTTGAATTCAGCATTTAGTGTGTCATGAAAATGATGTGTGAAGATTATCTCTCAGAACAAAACGTGTCAGTATCAGAAACTCGTGTTTGTCACAGAGATTATTTTCTGCAATAATCCAAAATCCAAGTCAAAAATCTGACAGGCTGTTTGTGGAGGGAGCCAGAGCGATGCTAACTTCAGGGTTAGCCTACAAACATACGTCATGGTTCCACCATCTATTTCATCCTGCTGAGATTTGTTAGTGTCCTCCAGGATCTGACTGAGTTCAGACATGTTAGTGTTCAGGAGACTTTCAAAGACTTTATGTTAGTGTTTCTTCAGTCCGGGAGCCTAATGTTACTCTACAGCAAAACATTACCAGCAAACACTGAATGAGTCGTCTCAGTGCTCTTACTTTGTGTCTGATGGTCCAGGTTCACTACTGAAGTTCAGAGGTTCATCATTGGACCAGTCACTCTTCATAGACGGACAGATGGATCCTGGAGGTTCTGCTCTCTGTCTGCTGGACTGAACTCTGCAAACACCAACATGTTTTTATTCACATCACATGAATCCTTCATCAATAAAGTGATTTAAGAAGCTCTACATACACAAACTGCTGCTGCTGTCCATAAAAAGGAGGTTAAAAAGTTTCTGTTTGTCCTCTTAGATCAGATTACAGATTTATAGCAGACACACAGAGGAACATGAGGCGGGAAAAGTCTCAACTATGGACACAAAAGACTTTTTAGTGGAAATCTGAATACATGAACACAAAATCAACTAAACAAACATCATCATCACTGAAACATGAGTCATATAAATGAGTTAGTATCAGTCGTCTTACTTTGTGTCTGATGGTCCAGGTTCAGTACTAAAGGCTGGAGGTTCATCTCTGGACCGGTCACTCTTCATAGACGGACAGATGGATCCTGGAGGTTCTGCTCGGTCCAACTCTTCCTCCACACAAACACTCATCTTCAGGTCTGAGAGGTGAAACATGAACTGTGAGCTCAGAACACAAGAATCATGAAAACAGAGAGGACCGGATCTTCATCAACAAGTCCAACAGGACTTTAAACTTTCATGTTAGAATCTGTTTGGATTCCCATAAATCTCTAAAAATCTGTGAGCACGCTGATGAAACATGATGATGGAGATTGTGAGTCTGACAAAGACGTTGACTTTAACCTTTGTGATGCAGATGTCACAAACACAATCAAAGCGAAGGAAAAATGAGTCTCAACTAAACTAGACAGCATATTTTCATTAATTAAAGAAGTTACAGACAGAGTGAAGGAAGCAGAGGAATGTATATCAGGACAGAAGACGACATCGTTCATCTTCAGGCTCGTACAAACACTTTGGAAACTCAAGTGAAGCTGCTGACAGAGAAAGCCGACGACATAGAGAACTGAAGTCGGAGGAATAATCTGAGGATAGTGGGTTTGTCAGAATGAGGAAGGGCGAGATGCATGTGAGAATTTTATAGAAATGGAGGCTCGTGCTCGTCTGGCTTTGGAGCGAGCACACAGAATTTGTCCACCACAACAATGAAAGGAGAATGAAGACACACCTCCACCAAGAACTCTCATCAAGAGTCTGAACTACAGACAGAACCAGCAGCTGAAGTGAAGCTGAAGTTTATTATAAAGACCGACTCGTTTGACTCAGACGTGTCTGCAGACATTCACAAGAAACAGAGGACGTATGATGAAGAGTGACAGCAGCTACATGATGAGGATCAGCAGACAGAGAATCATCTTTCCTTTACAGCTTCTTCTCACACAGGGAGAAATCCACACTGTCTGACAGCAGGAAGGACTGAATAAAGAGGAAAGGTGGAGCCACAGGTGGAAAACCTGGCTCACCTTCGTCTCTGCCAAACACAGTCCAGGTATTAGGATTGACTGTTTTCTCACAATGAAGCTCAAGAGTCAGGATTTACAAAATGTAACACAAGGCAACAGATCAGCCTTTTTCTGTTTCCTGTTAGCTTGAGCAGCAGTCGTCTTCACAGTGAGTCTCATGCCGTACCTGCTGCCTGTCACAGCTTTGTGTTTGTTACTGACTGTTAGCAGATTGGGACGAGCCATCATCAATCTATAGACTGGACAAAGCTGGCAGCCATTGTTACTTTGACAGACTCTGAACTAAGTTGATAGGAGAGAGAAGGTCGGCCTTCCAGCACCTGCTAGTTCCTCACAGGTGTGTGGACCGACCCACTTCATACAAGCAGTGAACAGCTGGGGGGGAGGAGCCAATCCACTACAGGTACAGGGAGGATTTCATGGGATTCTGATCCATGTTAACTGTATGAGTGACGTCTCTTTCTGTGGATTCTTTCTGATCTTCATGTTTTGTTCCTACTTCTCGATGCTTCATGAACATGCTGCAGGAGAAGTGTTCTGTCACAACCTGCCACCTGTAAAGTTGGATGTCTGAGACCGGACAGGTGAAATCTGTTACGTGGAATCGTCCTAAAGTTAAACAGGTAATGGACAGAATCAAACAGCTGCAGGCGACAGTAGTTTAGTTAGGGGTAAACCCATCTGATGGCAGCAGATCCAGTGAGGACACAGAGGAGACGGCAGCTCAGGTGTTCTCTAGATGCTGCACTTCAAATGCAGGAGATGATTCTAACTCATGAATCTATTTATATACAGGTGACCAGATAACTACGAACCCAGCAGCTAGATTCATTACTGTTCAAGGATCTGTAAATGATTACATTAACGTTTACGGTCCTAACGATGAGAATCAGATTTCTACAATGCTTTCTCAGTGTTAATCTGTAAGCTGTCAGGGCAACACTTTATAGCAGCTGATATGAAACTCCAATCACACTTTGGACCCAGTGAAAGACGTTCAACAGGCTCTGACGATACACAGGCCACATCAAGAAAACTGATCCAACACTTGATGAAAGATGGAAATGTGTTGGATATTTGGAGACATCTTAATCCTGACATGTTGGAAGGATGTGAAGTGTATGAGAGATAAAATCCTGAATATCAACATGCCATCATCTGCAGAAACATTTCTATTACACTTCTATCCTCTAAACACTGAAGAGGAAGAAATCTACATTCATAGACACGTTTCTGTTACAAGCAAAGCGTCTTATTGCTTTACAATGGAAGAACATAAAGGCAGCAAGTAGAAATAAGTGGCTGAAAGAAAGCACAATAAACTGGTCTGTGGAAGAAGAAAGTGATATTGTGAAAGGTAAATTTAGGAGGTTTGAGGAAATCTGGAGTCCTTTCTTCTCCTTTCTTGAACACGGTGGAGACGACGCACCGATAGTTGATTTACAAGTTGTGTCAGAACTAATATGATGTGACGAGAAGCTTTTAGATACGTTTGATTGATTTCTCTCTGTATTATTGTTATTCTTTATTTGAACGTCTGGGCTCCTGCTCTTTAGTTCCAGTAGTTTTAATGTGTATTATTCAGCCTATCAGGACTTTGTGTCCACAGAAGAATCAAAGTGTTGACTTTATTCTAACATGTGTTTCCTCTACAGTCCACAGAGACTAAACTGACTCACACTCTCACAGTAACATCACAAACACCTTGTTTTAACACTCACCTGCCTCACACTTTAGTCTTCCTTCTTCCTTCTCCGTCCAATCAAAATGGAGTCTGAACTTGAAGACTTCACACTTCACTTAGGTTCCCTCCCTGTTTATGATCCTGGACCACATGATACGAGCTCCGCCCTCTACACTGACAGGAAGTCAGGTGTGTGTGTGTGTGTGTGTGTGTGTGTGTCCCACAGTCAGTGACGGAGCTGCTAGAGGAGAGTGCCAGCTGTTAGAAATGCTGTACCTGTGTGCCTCATGTGCAACCAAACTGTCGCTGTCGCTAAAGAATCCAATCTGAGGCGTCACCACTGTCACATCCTGACAGAGACCATCAGAGAAAAACTGCTGCTTTGAAATCTTAGTACTCCCATGATGCCAGCGGAATTATTAACCCAACCTCAAGTGAACAAGAGAGGGCAACAAATGCGTCTGTGCAGGCTGCCTGGGTACTCTCCAAGCAGAACAAGCCATTCACCCATGCTGAGCTTTTTAAGGAGTGCATGGTGGCTGTTCTGCAGGAACTTGCCACTGACAAATCTATGGACAGGATCATTGCGTCTGTTAAGCAGATACCTCTGTCTGCTAAAACTGCTGTTGGGCGTGTCCATGTTTTGGCAGAGGATGTCCAGCGACTTGTAATTGATGAAATCAAAGAAGACAGATTCCTCTCGCTGGTTACTGACGAGTCCACCGACAATATTGACATTTCCCAAATGTGCGTTTTCCTCAGATATTTTGATGGCAAAGATTTCAAAGAGGAGCTGCTGGCCTTGATTCCACTGGAGGGCCTGACCACTGGCACTGTTATCTTTGGTAAGCTGGAGGAACTATTTCAGAAGCATGGACTGTCATTTGAAGAAGTCAACCTGGTTGTCACAGATGATGCTCCTGCCATGATTGGCAGAAACAGAGGACTAGTGAACAGAATGAAGGCTGTCGCTCCCAGCATTAACGCACTTCACTGTCTCATTCACCAGAGCGTGCTGTGCGCAAAGTGAAGTGGCGATCTTAAAGAGGTTCTGGACAAAACAATGAAAATAATTCACTTCATCAGTGGGAATTCAAGCACACAGCACCGTTTAGTCCCAAAACTTCCTGTGCAGGAATCTGAAGCCTCTCACGATGACCTCTTACTCCACAACGACGTGCGCATGCTCAGTAAGGGCAGAGCTCTGCAGCGTTTCCTTCAACTCAGGGATCAAGTTGTGGATTTTTTAAAGCAAAGTCAATCAAAAGCGGCAGCTGACCACCTGCACATCATGCAAGACGCAGAATACATGTGCAACGTTGCATTTTTAACGGACAGATTTTCCCATTTGAACGCACTAAATCTACAACTACAGGGGAAAGAAAAGCCTGTGGTGAATATGGTGGAAAAACTTGATGCCTTTGGAAACAAACTTGATGTTTTCCACAAAGACTTGTTGTCGGGAAGGCTGCTACACTTTAGCACACTTAAGACAGCGGGTCACAGCAGGGCCACAGAGAACATGAAGACATTTATCACACAGCTGAGGGAGCATTTCTCTGACAGATTTGATGTCTTTGCCATTTCCAGGGATGTCATTGGATTCGTGCATGAGCCGTTCACTATCAGCCCAGGTGGAGAAAGACATTGGCCATGTATGTTCTCACCATGTTCGGATCAACATACACCTGTGAAGCTGCGTTCTCAAAAATGAACTCTATAAAAACGCATGAGAGGAACCGACTGTCAAACCAGTCTTTGGAGGACTGCTTGCACAGAAGCCTGACAGCTGTCAAGCCCGATGTTAAAAAGATCGTGTCGAAGGGGAAATGGAAATGGAAGTATTTAAGTCTTGGGATGTTCTTGGATTGACTTTATTTGTATTGATGTTTATGGATCACAGGCAGGGCCGCCTTAACCTAATGTTAGGCCCCGGGGCTGAGAGGGTTTGTAGGCCCCCCACCCTCCATTTATAGAGTCTCATTTTAAAAAAGTGTCATATCTCGGTCATCTACATCACAAAATGCATTAGTTTCTTTGGAGACATACAACAGTGAGTTTTCCCTCTTTGAGCCAGAAAACACCATAATATTGTTATTAACATATCACTGAGCCCACTGAGCAGAAACACAATACACTTTATTTAACAACCACACAGCAACTTATGGTGATGATAAAACCAACATGAGTGAAAGTATGATTTCAAACGATATTATGAAAAACATCAGCAACCATCAGCTGTCTGCACAAACACTGATAATAACTAATAACAGCATAAGCAAAGAACAGCAACAGATCAAAGTAGGAGCCTCTTCTCTGGCCTCAGCGGGCCTGTCAACCAATCACATGCACCTGCACAGACACACAAACACACTCCATTCAGCACCATGACAGCAACATGGCCTAATGCCAGGTACCAAAAAGATGAAACTGAGCAACATTTATAGAAGGTTTGCAGTATAATCCAGACAAACATCTGAGCAAATGTGCATTTCTGTTAAAACAATGCACAACCACAACAATTTCAAACCTGCACAAGCTATAAATACAGCACTTTCCTCCCTTTTTAGAAGTGCTTTCGTCTGGTCTTCTTTGAAGAAAACGCCCTAATTGTGTCCTTAAAATACAAATGAGGAAGGATGTCATGCTCAGTAGACATCAGTGTGAGATGACTGACTCGGTCTTGCTGCTTGATTGCAGTCTATTTTTCACCAAGCCCAGTTTGGAGAAGACCAAACAAAACACACGAGCTGCTGATGGTGAATAACAGAGCCATTCTCTGGGCACACACTGAGTTTGCGTTTGAAATGCATTTTTGAGAAAAATCTTCTCTGCTGTTTATATTGGCATTCCAATGCCGACATGTTAGCATCTTTATTTTGACAGGACTGCGGTCCCATTTTCGCCCAATAAGCGCGCACTTTTGCGTCAATATTGTTTCCCCAGCGGCACCACCACATTGAGACACCACAATTGTGATAAAAGCCCAAGCAAGGACAATTTTCCCACGTTCCTCGGGTCATTCCTGAGCAGTTTTTGCAGTGTTGCAGGTGTGTTGTCCTGCTGGGGGGGCACTGCCATCAAGGAGTGCTGCTGCCATGAGGGGGTGTATTCGCTGCTGTGTTTGGGTGACTGGTGTTTGTCAAAGAGACATCCACATGAATGGTAGGACTCATGGTTTCACAGCCGAACCTGGCATTGGAACACAATGATCCATGTTATTTATTTCACCTGTCACTGGTTCTAATGTTGTGGCTCTCAGTGTGTACACATGTTAAATGCTTTTACAGATACATGCAAAACCTCCACAATGACACACAAATTCACTAAAAATCTCCACAAATAGACCAAAAACGTCCACAAATTTGCGTAAAACTTTCAAAGATACATTCAAAATGTCCACAAATTCACTAAAAACGTCCACAAATTTGCTAATAAACGTCCACAAATACACAAAAAACTTCCACAAATTCGCTAAAAATTTCCACAATATAGGAACACATGCCCTTTTGTCTTCATCACAAGGGTCTGCTTCCTTTCCCCTTCCTCTAACCTCTCACCTCTCAACCACATGACAAGATTAACTTAACAAACAAAGCCTATCAAAGCCATCTGTTTGACTGAATATTCGCTTCTCCCCCCCAAAAGAAGATGTACTCCTTTTTCCTCAGGTCAAACAGGTCAAGCACGAGTCTTCTCCTCTCCACAGAGTGGGAAGATGTTGTCTTCGAACTATCAACAGATCACCAGAGACCTTCTGTTATTAATTTTAACAACTAAGCACAACAGAGTCTTCTCTCTCTCCACATCAGAAAACAGGGAAGAAGAAGTTGGTTGGGTAAAGACGACCCAGTCCCCCCCCCCCCCCCCCCACCGGTCAAACCGTTTTATGACTCTGTCTGTGACATTCCAATCTTGCTGCAGTCTCTATCCTCATCCAAATTCCAATACATTCTGAATAACTATTAAACTACAATTTGATCTTCTTAATTTTAGCAGATTCCCAAATAGCCTAAGAATGTCATACAATAGATATTTCCCATGTTTGAGTTTGAGGTCTGGGAGAAACCAGCCCCTCCCCTTGGTGATGGGGACAGATCCTTATTCTTCTTTGTGTAATACTTGTGTTATTTACCAGTTAAATGTCTGATATGTTTTGTTAAGATAGAACTACAAGGAATATGTATAAGTCCTTTGTCCTACTGTGTATTGTATACTTTATTGTTTATGTTGTATACTTTATTGTTTTATGCCTTAATCATGTTTTAATTCTTTTTGAATGATTAGTGATCAAACAACAGTTTAGTTATATTAAACTTTTGTGAGTCTAAACTCAGATCACAGGAGGTGTGACACTGTCAGCCCCCCCCCCCCCCCCTCTTTCAGTCTGCCTGCTGCAGCTCATAAAACAGAGAGAAATGCTCTCTGCTCCTCTCTCTCTTCACTCTCTCTTCTCTTCTGTCTTCTCTTCTTTTCTTTTTCTTTTTCTTTTTAAAGTAATCTTTACTTTTATTTTTGCAACAAGCTCTACGAAAAGCAAATTGAAACACTACTTTAAGTGCTTTACTTTATCCAAGTTTTTAATAGAACGAAATTATTTTCTTTTTGATTTTTGATTTTAATATATCGTTAAAGTATCACCTCCTGATCCAGAAGAAGGTAAATTGGTTAAGGATCAGAACTTAAGAACCACCATTTGAAACAACAAAGAAAAAGTCTTTTTCAAGACTATGATCATCTGATGAAGAACGTTGCAGTCATTGTCCGCTTCAGAAGCCAACAAAAGAGACTTTGTGTGCTCCCAACCGAGATCGACTCTGCCCCCAGTGCTCCCTAGGCGGGAAAACCCGCTGGGCCTTCGGACCGAGAGTTCCTCAACAGAGTACTGGCCTTCCATTGGACCTACGCGCTGTGCCGTAGTCCAACCCAGAACTCTCAAAGAGACCAAGTTTCAGGACCTCCTGACTCCCAGACAAAACAGGCTGAACGTCTTCATACAGCTGGATCCACACACTGAGTGGGGATCTAAAGTTCTGACTTCTGTCTAAAGTTCTGACTTCTGTCTAGGTTCTGACTTCTGTCCGGTTCTGACTTCTATCTTGTGAATTTAGGAGAATTAAGATTAGGGTCTCGTAAGTATTAGTATATAATTTACTCCGTAATAATTCATATATAAAAACCAGACCGTTTAACTTTACCATCTGCCGACGGTCACATAATTTCATTATTTTCCAATTGCAGTCTTTACCTTTTCGGTTGTCTGTTGTTGTTCGTCTAAAACTGTCATTTATTTTATTTTACCCCAAATGATTTAGTCAATAAACATATATAATCATTTGTCTTCGTCTGGAACTTAATTTTAACGTGGAGAATCGACGGATACATGCAAAGAAGTCACTGCTTCAGAATATGAGATTGAATAAATTGATTTGAAATTGATACTCTAGCTGTCCAAGTCAAACATGTACAGTTAGATGTTTGGAAGAGTTCCCTCCGGCCTATTCCGGTAAATCAAACAATGGAGGTGGTGCCCCATCTACGAGTATATTATTAATCGCCAGTGATTAATTACCCTATAATCAAATAGCAGTGTATCTCCTATACATTACACCCTACATATTTTATGGTGCCGTCCGTGTGAGTCCCATATACGTCCCTACACCTTTTATGGTGCCCCATGTGAGGCCACCCCAACCCCAAGGTTCTCTGCATTAAATTAAAGGGATAGTGCGGGTTTTTTGAAGTGGGCTCATATCACCAATCAGCCAGCCTCAGTTTGGAGAAGTAGAGAGCGCTCCAGTCCAGACGCTCAGCTTTGTACTGCAGTGAACAGGGTCCAGCAAAAATGCGAAATTAACCACCTAAAACAAGGCTCACCTGAAATGTTTTACATCAGTTCAAGTGTAGGCTGTATAGGTAAAATTCACACCGCTTTACCGCGCCGTCAGACCTCGCTTTCTTTTGGCACTACATTTTCTCAACTGCAGAACCTCCGTATCCCTACGCACTAGCGTAACTGGGCAACAGCTGATCTGTGAGCGGCAGAATACAGCGCGATACCCAGTTGCTGGACGAGAGGTTTACTTTCGATAAAAACGAAACTTAACTCTCCGTATCCTTCCGCATTAGCGCTTATGCGTAGGGTTACGGGGGTTCTGCGGTTGAGAAATGTAGTGCCAAAAGAAAGCGCAGTCTGACGGCGATGTAAAGCAGTGTGAATTTTACCTATACAACATACACTTGAACTGATGTAAAACATTGTAGGTGAGCCTTGTTTTAGGACCCTGTTTTTTGCTGGACCCTGTTCACTGCAGTACAAAGCTGAGCGTCTGGGCTGGAGCGGCTCTCTATTTCTCCAAACTGAGGCTGTGCTGATCAGTGATTATGGTAGGAATCAGATCGTCTATAGATATGTACTTTATATGACCCTACTTCAAAAAACCCAAACTATCCCTTTAACTATAGACAAACATCAGTTGTAATAATCAAAACCCAAGCTGTTTTAATATCACCTGACTGTCCATCGAGTGATTAGTGTGATACTTAACTTTATATTATATTCTTGACTGCACACACCTTGAATTGTGCATGAACATAAAACTTCGCTGAGCTTTAAGAGTTGCTTAAGATAAAATTAATGTGTACGAATGCTGCATTGTGACCAGATTTGTGAGTGATAAGAGAGCTTTCCAGCATCGCTTATGTTGAAAGTAACGTACCCAGATTCTATGTTGTAACCAGATCTGTGGGTTGAAAGGCCGTTTAGAGCCACCGCGCATTATTCTTTTGTCCAGATGCTGCGTGTAACCAGATCCCTGACCTATTTGCATGGACAAGTGTCACCGTACACTTGAATTGGACCGGTTGGGCGAGACTCGGTGGCTGCGCATCACCAGCACTGAGGACCCGTTCCTGTCATTACATTGCCACCTGCTGCGCATTGACAGGGGTGTGTAGTGGACACAGACCCTCGTGTGTTCTGATTTGGAGTAGCTAACTAAACCGAAGACAGCTGTGTTAAACAGTGAGAGGTTTCTTTAAGGTACCACTCCGTGTAGTGAAGTACCAAGATCGGTTGCCGTGGCAACAATCCTGTGAAAAAGGACAGTGTGTTTGACTGTGAAAAAGGGGCGAAGAAATCCTCCTATCGGTTTAGCTTGTGAAATCCGAAGTAAAAGAATAAAATGCTTACTGCGGGTTGAAAGAAAAAGTTTAGACTGTGTAAAAGAGGTGAAAAAATCCCTCGATCAGTTTAAATTGTGAAATCCTAACTAAAAGAATAAAATGGTTGTGCAGATTAAAAGTTTTCTGAAGCGCTGGAAAACTGTCTGTGAGAAGAAATCAGTTCCGCTGCCTTCGCCCAGAAGTTGCTGTTGAGTGAAAAGTGAACTCAACTGCTGTGAATTCCATAGCTTAGAAGTTGCTCCCTCAGTGGTCAAACCACCACTGAGGCAAATCCTGCTAAAACAAGTGGGGGTATATCAGTGGGCGGAGCTAAAAAGCCTCTCCCTCTTTCAATTGCTTACTATTCGCAAGGTTCCTTTGACAGGGACTTAGATGAAACGGTTTGAAGCATAACCTGTTCGAACCCAAGCCCGGTGGTACTCAGGATACCAGTGCTTACTTAAAAGATATAGAGTCATATCTAAAGGAGACTCTCAAATGTCATAGTTGATGAAAAAGTCTATCTAATTAGAGTAACATCACATCAGAAAGTCAGCAAATTCATCAAGCGCCAATCTCGCCATGTCAAAAACAGCTATAAAGCCCTCAGCAAAGTACTGATGGATGAATTTAAAAGTTAAACACAAAGACAGGTCTAACTACCGATTTAACTGTCAAACAGGGAAGACAAGAGTCCCCTCAAGAATCCTACAAGAGGCCTCATAAAGCCTACTTCCGACCCAAGAATGAAATAGAAATTATTTAGGTATTAGAGTCTTACAGCTAGTCATGACAGTTACTAACACTCTAAGACTAGTACTTCCTACTAACCCTCAGAGGAAGTTAGGGTTATCAATATGGTTTCCTCCTCATTCTCTCTTTGCTATATGATTAAACCTTAGCATATGATATAGACAGACACCAACTTTGATCATGGAATGTGGCCCAGGGATACCTCGACAACGGGCAGTGTGACTTCATCGATCCAAGTTCCTGTTGCCGCAGTCATTGGATTGAAGTGGGGGAATATGTAGGAACACATGCCCTTTTGTCTTCATCACAAGGGTCTGCTTCCTTTCCCCGTCCACTGATTTCTCACTCCACATGACAAGATTAACTTAACAAACAAAGCCTATCTGTTTGACTGAATATTCGCTTCTCCCCCCCCCCCCCAGAGAAGATGAACTCCTTTTTCCTCAGGTCAAACAGGGCAAGCACAAGTCTTCTACTCTCCACAGAGTGAGAAGATGTTGTTTTTGAGCTATAAACAGATCACCAGAGACCTTCTGTTATTAATTTTAATGACTAAGCACGATAGAGTCTTCTCTCTCTCCACATCAGAAAACAGGGAAGAAGAAGTTGGTTGGGTAAAGACGACCCAGTCCCCCCCCCCCCACACACACACTTTATCCAAGTTTTTAATAGAACGAAATTCTTTTCTTTTTGATTTTTGATTTAATATATTGTTAAAGTATCACCGCCTGATCCACAAGAAGTTAAATTGGTTAAGGATCAGAACTTAAGAACCACCTTTTGAAACAACAAAGAAAAAGTATTTTTCAAGACTATGATCATCTGATGAAGAACGCTGCAGTCATTGTCTGCTTCAGAAGCCTTGCAAGGAGTCTCCAACAAAAGAGACTTTGTGTGCTCCCAGCCGAGATCGACTCTGCCCCCAGTGCTCCCAAGGCGGGAAAACCCGCTGGGCCTTCGGACTGAGAGTTCCTCAACAGAGTACTGGCCTTCCCTCTGGCCATTGGACCTACGCGTAGTCCAACCCAGAACTCTCAAAGAGACCAAGCTTCAGGACCTCCTGACTCCCAGACAAAACAGGCTGAACGTCTTCATACAGCTGGATCCACACACGTGAGAATGAGTGGGGGTCTAAAGTTCTGACTTCTGTCTAAAGTTCTGACTTCTGTCTAAAGTTCTGACTTCTGTCTAGGTTCTGACTTCTGTCTGGTTCTGACTTCTATCTTATGAATTTAGGAGAATTAAGATTAGGGTCTCGTTAGTATTAAAATTTACTCCCGTAATATTTCATATATAAAAACCAGACCGTTTAACTTTACCATCTGCCGACGGTCACATAATTTTATTACTTTCCAATTGCAGTCTTTACCTTTTCGGTTGTCTGTTGTTGTTCGTCTAAAATTGTCATTTCTTTTATTTTACCCCAAATGATTTAGTCAATAAACATATATAATCATTTGTCTTCGTCTGGAACTTAATTTTAATGTGGAGAACCAATGGATACGTGCAAAGAAGTAGTTGCTTCAGAATATGAGATTGAATAAACTGATTTGAAATTGATACTCTAGATGTCCAAGTCAAACTTTGTTAGATGTTTGGAATAGTTCCCTCCGGCCTATTCCAATAAATTAAACAACGAAGGTGGTGCCCCATCTTATTATTAATCGCCAGTGATTAATTACCCTTATAATCAAATAGCAGTGTATCTCCTATACATCACACCTTACATATTTTATGGTGCCGTCCGTGTGAGTCCCATATACTTCCCTACAACAAATATACAAAAAACGTTCACAGATTGGCTAAAAACGTCCACAAATACAGAAAAAACTTCCACAAATTCGCTAAAAACCTCCACAAATACACAAAATCTTCCACGAATTCACTAAAACCTTACACAAATTCACTAAAAACCTCCACAAATACACATAATCTTCCACAAATTGACTGAAAAACGTCCGCAAACACGCAGAAAACTTCCACAAATACACAAAAATCTTCCAAAAATTCACTAAAAACCTCCACAAATACACAAAATCTTCCACAAATTCACTAAAAACTTCCACAAATACGCTAAAAACTTCCACAAATACACAACAAACTTCCACAAATTCGTTTAAAACCTCCACAAATACACAAAATCTTTCACAAATTCACAAAAACTGCACAAAGAGACGTGAAACTACTACTGTTCTTCTTTCTCATCTTGCAGGTAACGGACGGTTGAAGGGACGAATCACCAAGACGAATAAGACAATCCAAACAATGGAGACAAGTCGCCACAGGAGCCTGAAGGGAATGCGTGAGTATCTTTCACCTGGACTTTACGAGGGGGATCAAACATGGCTGATACATCTGCAGAGTGCTGATTGTCACTGTTGGTTTCTCCAGAACGAGAGCAGCCAGGAGCTGAAAGTGTGGGCAGAGGAACAGGCTGCTGAGGACGAGCTGGACGACGGTTTCCTGAACTGAATCCTGATATCCTGTCATCAAGTTTTGTGGACTGACATGTTGTCTGGTTGGTGCTCGGCCCAGGACAGGAAGGCTCTGCAGCAGGTGATCCATCCATCCACAGAGCATCAGTGACAGAGGAGAAGTGAGGTGTCTGCTCAGAGCTCAAAGAATACTGAAAAGACTAACAGAACCAGAAGGAACTGCTGACGTAGCTTCTGTCCTCAGGCTGTGAGACTGCTGAACATCCTCAACAACATAGACTACTTTGGTTTCTGTCCATCTGTGATGAAGCATTAAATGAGTCAAACTGATTCTACAAGCCTGGTGTTGTCAAATGTTTTCTATCAGATCAGTTGGAAATGTTGTGCTGCTCAAACAGACTCACACTCTCGGCTGTATAGACTTCAGACACGAGAGCTCCACCGACCATCAGAAGCATCATGTTCAGCTCCAAACTGTCTGCAGGAGAACAAACAGAACCAGTTTTCTGAACTTGCTGTCATTCCTCCATCGTTCCCGATCCACATCAGTTCATTCAGAATCTCCTGTCGCTCACAATGGAACATTTTGGCAACAAGAGTTTTTGTGTTTTTGATACAAGCAGGAGGTTTTTTCTTTAATTAAGCAAACTCACAAACATTGATAAATTATTCATTAGTCTAAAATAAAGTAAATTACAAAGTTTTCAATATCATTATTTGAGGATTTTACTTGCAAAGTACACAGTAAAAGTACTTAAAGCCCCTGTACAGACTTTTCATTTAGTGTTGATTTTGGCGGCCCCGCTGGACGAAAGCGGTGGTGTTTTTCCGGAATGAAGACTGCATTTCCCATGAGCTCTAGCGCCCACTGTCATGAAGACGTTTGTCTGGCCGGCGCGTGTAGATTTGTTTTGGAAACGTCGGAAAGACGACGGGACTTGCTTTGAAAACATTTTATTTATTTTTTTTTAGCAGCTATCTGCAGCGTGCATATGGACGAGGTAATGTGTCTATTTGTATTTCTACTTGATATGATATGCCGCGGGTGAAACAAAGTAATGCTGCTGTTGCACTGCAATTTCCCAGCTATATATATTACCCAAGGTGCTACAGAGCTAGCGTTACAGCAAAGTCACAGTGATTGTGATGGATGTTTTTTTCTAAGTAAGAAACTGAATCTTTTATAATGACAGAGGAAATTACCGATGCATCGTTGCAGGTCAGCTGGGCTGATACACACAGCTGAAATGGATGCGTGATCTAAGACGCTTGTTGTCGTTTTTAAGAGTGTAGTATCTAGAGCTAATCTAGTGGTAACGTTAGCCAGCTTTGTTGTAACAACATAAATTAATGTATTGCTGTAAACTACATCCCGCATTTCATTTCATAAATGAAATAAAATTTACAAACCTGTCTAGGAGGAATCGAGCGAATTCTGGATCCGACCCTCCCTTCAAGCCCCGCAACTCTCTCCATCTCTGGAAGGAATCGCCAATGTTTATCCGTGTTTTAGCCCTAGCTCGATCGGATTCTCTCTTGGCCTTTAATTGGTCTTCGGTTCGAATTCTTTTTCTTTTCTTTGTCTCATTATCAGCCATGACAAAAGTTTTAGCTCGGTTAGCACTGGCTAGTGTAGCAACAAAACAGCTATGCCGTATCCTGAATGTCGTCAGTTCCGGTCTGACTGCCATAAATCGTTTCGTCAGTGGTCCGACCCGACCAAGGCCTTTCAGAGGTATAGAATTAGACTACTTAGAAAAAGTGTATCTTCATGCTGATGGGCTCATTTGCTGTTGTAGGTAACAGAGACACATCAGCAGAAACGAGAGACTTTTGCATATCCAGTTAAAAACTCCGTACAGGGGCTTTAACATTTTTCATGTAAGTAGTCTAGGAAGTACTAAGTTCAGCAGTATGATGAATCTTTGACTACATCTGCTTCCCTCGTCTCAAAGTTGATGAGTTGTTGAGTTGGTTTTCAGTTTAAAGCCTGAAATAAGGTGTGTGGTTACCACAGGCTGAAGATATCTACACGTGCTGCTCGACCACATAAAATACATCAGTAAATGTCCCACAGTTTAACTATAAAGCGCTCACGTGTCTTACAAACACACCATCACCTCTTGTAAACTTGTGGATTTCTCTGGTTTGAACATTGTTGTGATGTAAGAACACAACTCAACAACATACAGAACAAAGGTCGAGTCGTTTTTAGACATTTTAATGCAGAAATGTGACATATTACATAAATCTTTAAATCAAGTTGAACTCATTTATGATTCCATTTAATTTGATAGCAAATGCAGTCAGAGAGAAACATCATGGTTCAGTTAAACCTCAGTGAGGCGACACAATGGAAACGGTGACATCTGCTGGCAGAAAGCAGCTCCAGAACATGAACGCTGGTGATAAGAATGGCTTCAACACTGAGCTCAGAGGGAAAAAGCTCCACAGGTTGACTTCATGTGTGTGTTGATCACGTGATGTGTAAACCAGCAGGGTTGCGCGTTAAACTGGAGTTCACTGATGCTGCAGGAAATATGATGATCAAACTGGTGTCACGTCTAAAATGTTCCCCTCAAGTTCAACGTCAGGCTGCACTAGTGACACACAGATACTGAGCTGTAACTTAATGTGTGAAAATAGTTCATTACAAATATATTTAAAGTATAAACATGTTGTAGTTGTAAATGTGTGTTTGGACTGGATGGATTTGTTTGTGTTGTTGTTAAATCCAGGGGGCAGTAGGGAGGGCAGTTAATGGCCCCAACACATGGAGCTGGATGGTGGACTTGGTGACAGTGGAGCTGATCTCAGAGCAGTTCAGACTGCAGCACTGACAGTCATCTCCACTTGTTGTTATTGGTTCGTCAGTCACTGCTGGATCAAGCTCTCCTCTCCACTCCACCTCCCAGTAACACAGCCCAGTCAGAGCCTCTCCACCCACCAGCTGATGGTGCTGCTTCAACCTCTCTGGATCATCAGGACACAGCTGATCCTCTCAACACCTCCACCTAATACCAGTCCCACCTGTAGAAACATCAAGAGTGAGCAGAAGTGATACATGAGTGTTTCCAGAGACTCCCTCCATCAGCTGTCAGTCAGTGATATAAAGACCAGCAGGACTTCAGTCCTGTTCAGACCACAAGTGGAGCGGCTGTGTAGCGTAGCCAGCTTCCTTTCAGCTTCATGTTAACGTGTTGGAGTGAAGCTTACAGGTTTACTCTGCAGCTTTCACTCAAGTACACAGTGCGGACAACGCAAATACTCGGAGTGCTGTGGTCGGGATACGCTCTGACATCTCAACAATCCGCGACTTCGTGATACAGATGCGAGTTGATGTAGCCACCAATCGGGAGGACATGGCGAAGCTAGCAGCGATAAAAGCTGGAGAGGAGACTGATGAAATAATATAAAAATGCATTAAAGGGGCTCTTACACCATCCCAAGACCATCTCAACGAATAATAAATACACTGGACTTTTGCTCTCTATCAATTGGACATTCTGACTTTGTGGCAAGCCTGGCCATAAGATGAGGCCATAAGATGAGACTGTTGTTCACTCATGATGGACTAATATGGACACATGTGCAGACACACATGTAATCTGTATGTACTGTCTAGAGCTTGAATTCAGCTCTGTATGCTACTGCTGTAATATGTTTTGTCAAAGGTCATAACAAAAGAAAAAAAGAGAAGAAAAGAAAAAAGTAAATTGCAAAAGACAAGAAAAGATCAGGATGAAGATTTTATCCTGTGGGTAATGGGGGCGGGACTTGATAAGCTTTGGCTTCTCCCGCTTTTCCCTTTCGGCCATGTGTGTTGTATTATTTGAACAATGATGAATTGTGATGCTTATGAATTGACATGCCCGAAATAAACAAGATAAATAAATAAATAAATAAATAAATAAAAAGAAATAAACTGCAGAGAGTCCCTGAACGCATCATCGCTGCAGAAACACTTTAATGATGATTGACAGCTGTTAAAAACCAGAGTCTCAGTCACACCTGCATATTTCATCTGCTTTGAAACATTACAAATGTGTAAATATGGAGTCTGTTGTAAAACATGTGGAGCAAACAAAAGACAGATGGACAGATGAATATATGATGTTAAAGCTCCTACATGTTCATACACAGACTGACAGTCAAACATCAGCTGTGGTTACTGGACAGCTTCTGCTCTGTACAAACACCACATGGTTACTAAATGTAATGATGCTTCTCTGAAATCAGAGCAGTGATTTGCAGGCTTCAGTCAGACTGATCTGTACGGTGGCCCTGAAGGTCAAAACACATCAACATCTCAGAATACAGAAAAGGTGGGACAGCGTTCTTGTTTGTAATTGGACAGAACCCGAGTCCCTGTCCACATTTTGATGTTTTGTGAAATGTTGTTTTGACCTTCAGGGCCACCGTAGACCTGAGAGCTGTGACACAGATCAGCTGATCAGTTCTTTAGTGTTTTAGAGAGATCACATGTGATGAATGAGGACGACTGTCTCTACACATCCTGTGATGTTGTCAGCTGTAATCCAGCTTTACTTCCTGTAGACATGAACACAACAACAACAGTCGTCTTCACATTAACTCAACACCAGATCACAACAAGCTTCTGGCTCATCTGATTGGCTGACTGTTCTCTCTCTGTCTTTCTGTCCATTCATGAAGCCTGTCACCGTTCTCCTCTCACAGCTTCACTGAGGAAAACAGGAAATGCTGGATCTTCAATTTGACAATGACTGTGTTCAGAACAATACTGCTGAAACCAGCGTGGACTGACTCCAACCCTCTACTGACCTCAGAGTCTTCAGTCTACAGTGTGGACTGTCCTCCAGATAAGACAGCAGCTTCACATCTGAATGCTTCAGGTAGTTTCCTCTCAGGTCCAGCTTTCTCAGATGGGAGGGGTTGGACTTCAGAGCTGAGGCCAGAGAATCACAGCTGATCTTTGACAAACTGCAGCTCCACAATCTGAATAAAGAATAAATGATGAAGATAAAAATCATTTCATGATCCAATCAGATGTGTTCAGGTTTAAATGTGCAGCTCAACATCACTGTGTCCTAATTAAGGTGCTCTGATTGTTATCAGACGATATTCAGGGCTCCAGAGTGCGACCGTTTTGGTCGCATATGTGACCAAAAATTTTTAGAATGCACCTAAGGATTTTTCTAGGTCGCACCGGTGCATCTAAAAAATATAAATGTACTTTGCAAGCACATCATCTCTCTGTGTTCTCCTGTGACTGAACAGATTGGCTGTGGTCACTGCTCTCCGTTGTGTGTATTTAAAATGTGCCAGCGGCAAAACTAAAAAAAATGCGAGCGGCGCGACCGAACTAAGCGCCACAGCAGCAGAAGGGGAAAAGAAAAGAAAAGAAACAAAACGAGACAAAATGAGGCAAAATGAAGAGGGGCAGAAGCATTGAAAGTTTTTTCACTAAACAATCTAAGCCGACAACCACCCCTGCTGCCATTCCCTCGGTTTCTGCTGAGATGCCAAGCCCCGGTCCTTCGGCCGCATCAGACTCGGAACCAGAGGAGACAACCGAGTCAGAGAAAGAGCCCGGCCCCGAGACTCAAAGTAAAACGCTGAAAACGTATTCTTTCAGGCAGGACTGGTTGAAACAGTTTCCCTGGTTACGGTACGATAAAGGATGTAATATAATGCACTGTGTATACTGTCATGAGTGCGGTCAGAGTATGGCCGGTAATAGTGCATTTGTAAGCGGGTCAACAACGTTTCGTATCGAAACTTTAAAAAAACACAGCATGTCAAAAAAACACACTACTTGCCGGGACCGGTGTGTGGAGAAAGTTGCACAAGCACTGTTTTATTTGGGAATGTTTTATTGTGCTTAATGTTTTATTTTGCAATTTCAGCTCAGTGAAGCACTTGAAACACCTTATTTTTCTTATGTCAATGTCCTTCAAATAAAGACAAGGATTTCTCAATATCTTATTCTTGTTTGGAAATCATTCACGTTATATTAAAGTTATGGAGCCAGAAAGGTCTCCTTATGGCCTTAAAATTCGAGTGCACCTAAATTTTGTGCCAGTGCATCTAAAAAAAAAAGTAAGGCGCACCAGTGCAACGAATGCAAAAAGTTAGTCTGGAGCCCTGATATTGGTTCTGAATAGTTTGATGGGTGGTCTTTAAAAGGGCCAATCAGAAGAGCTGATCAGATAAACACAGGAGACAGTTTCTCTTTAAAGGGATAGTTCAACATTTTTGAAAATTGGCCAAGTATCTGTAGATCATTCTGGCTCTGAGAAGACTTATCTACAACTAATCTGTAACACTGTTGAAGGGGGGCATTAGTCTGCAGCTGATACAGTGGGGCCATCACAGAAGAACTGATGTAAGTTTTAAATTCTTTGTGATCCTTGAACAGTTTGGGAGCACACTCTGCTGATGTCGCACCTGTGGGATCTGATGTTGACGCTGATGCTAATGAGCCTTCATCAATGTGGTCTGCTTGATGGTGTTTGGTGTGTTCATTCAGAGATGACATTAAATTACATCCATGTGTCTTTTGTCCAGCGTGACTTTAACATCATCAAAGCTCCTTTTTCAAAGATTCAACACTTTCTATTGACAGATTTAAATGTGAGTGGGGCCACACCTTTCTGATGTCACATTAGGACGGTCTGTGTCCAACAGTGTCTGTCACTTTAAAACCAACAATCCAACATTAACACACACCTCACTGTGTGACTGGTCACCTGAGTGGAGGTGAGAAAGGAGGCGGGGTTTGAACTTCTCTCTCAGCTCTGTCTCTTCCCGTAGACGTGACGTGACCTGGCTGAGGTTGCGGTGTTTGCCTTCTTCGTCGGCGAAGAAGTGGAGGAAATTGAAATTCCATCAATGTTTGATTACAATCAACAACGAGTGCGATCAGTTTTCTTACCTGATGCTATGGGAACTTTGATGGCCTTTTTCTCATATTAATCTCCTTCAGAAATTATTCAATCTGAGATG
Organism: Sparus aurata; assembly: GCF_900880675.1. NCBI lineage: Eukaryota > Metazoa > Chordata > Actinopteri > Spariformes > Sparidae > Sparus > Sparus aurata. The sequence goes on along the minus strand of NC_044200.1, from coordinate 23,556,363 downwards.
TTCGGGGATCAAGACCCGTGTCAAGCCTGTCTTTTTGCAGAGGATGTTTTCATCTGATTGTGTATATATATATATATAGATATAGATATATATATATGTATAGCCTACACACACACACACACACACAGACAGACAGTTCATATTTAGAGACAACAGAATGTGACAGCTTTGTCATAATAACAACTTCAAATTTGGAAATTTGGATACTTTGTAACTGCTTCACTTCAAACGGTCACACAGTGGCGCATCAAGAGTAGATGAAGAGCCTAAATGTTGTCTTACTGTAAATGATCATCTTCTGTTTTCCTTGTAATATCACCATTAAATAAATTTGAACTTTGTCTATCTGGTACATTATAGTAAGTCTTGCCTAATAACAGTACAATACAATTTCAACAGTTATTCATTATTATGATGACAACTGTGCTTAGGTGCATGATTATGTCACAGCTGAGGGGAATTTGCTGACTACATTTAACAAATAAGCATAACTGTAGACACATAAGATGAAGCATTTTCTCATAGCAACATTTTTCACAATTAATGAAATACAATTCACTGAATGAATGAAATACGATAATCAGAACAAATGACTGAATCAGATGCCTTGTCCCGCTGCACCATCTCATCACACACAGAACAGCTCAGGATAATTCTTTGTATTGTTAATGTGACGGGAACAGAAAGGGTTAATTAATAAGAGTGGATAGTACAGATAACACTGGACACAGCAGTTAACCACTTCTCCATCATCACCACAAGCTGACAGAACTGAGCAGTTTATTGACGACATCTTTCAGGGTTGTTGCGTTACATGAAGGATTTTATAGGTTTATTCATGTTGACTATCCCACACGGCTGCTACTGATCTGAAAGTATTTGATATTTGAGTAGAAAAGAGGCAGAGGCCTTATGGATATGGAAATTCATCGGAACACACATCATATACGTCAGCGTAGATGAGAGCCAATTAGGGCAAAGTCCTGACGTCATGAAGGTGGGTCTTGGGTCGCGCAGTACCTGGAGAGCAACTGCGCGAATGCTCTGCAGCAGCCTCGCTCCCGCGATAACTTAAGGTCATGTGACATCAGATGCGGAGCAGAAACCACTCCCATCCAGGTCATCGTGGACACATTTTACCCAGCATGCATCACGATCTATGCAGCGCTGCGCAGCGCTGCTTGATCTTGAACTCGCCTATTGACCTGAAGGAAACTGCAGAGGAATTATGGGATTGTTCCCAAGGAACTGTGGTTATTGTAGTTGGATGTACGGACTCTAAGCAGCCTGGGAGGTCATTTTAACCCTCTGAGGTCGATTGACACGCCAGCGCGTCCAAATCACGTGACCAATTTAAGATGACGTAGCAGCGAGACAGAGCCTATGTGATTCTTGGTTCTGACTTTATGTGTTCGAGCAACCTTCAAACTATATACCAGTTTTTAAATCGTGTTGATATGCCAAGTAAAACCGGATTTATGATATATTATGTACACCATGCTTTTTCGCTAACGGTGCCGTCACGTTTGCTGCTTGTTTGGTGCAGGAAGAGACAGTAAAGAGATTGGGCTTTCCTCACGAACGTGTCCGCAAGCAGTAAGTGCAAGCAAAAAAACACGCTCCTATTGGTAGAAAAAGGCACCACACCAGCCAATCACAAAATGACATGGCAAGTCACGTGATTTGGTTGCTGAGGACGGGGGGGATTTGAAAGGGACAGGGCGGAAAAGTGAAAGCAGCAGTGCTGGTCACAGAGGCAGCGACAGAGATCACAAGTTTTGAGAGTTGAGAGATTTGTGACATTTAGCGTGTTTGGAGTGCATAGTTAGTGTCTTATGTAGTGTGTTTAGTGTGTGGTGGAGTCATTTTTTTGTTTAATGAGTCAAAACAATGAGGAGACTGCTGAAGTGGAGCAGGAGCTGGAGGAGCTCAGGCAGACCTGATTTTATGTTTTTTTGTGATTTTAGGTCCATTGTGTTAATACAGTATGTCACAATGAAAAAATAACTGTACAGACACACATGTGAGGTTGTGGTGAAAATAGTGACATCAAACAAGGCAAGGTAAATAGTTTTTAAGGTGAAATATAATAGTAAAATCAAAAATAGTCAAAAACGGCCAATCATACCCCAGACCCCAGAGGTAGGGACATGCACATGATTATAGAGGGCCAGGGGCTCAAAGTCAGAAAAGGGCAGTACATGCCCGCACCAATTTTTTTTAGGCCTTAATAACACAATATGTAGATTATTCATTTATGTAAAATTAATAAACAAAGTCCTTTAGAAAGCTAACTACTTAGCTTTGTATCCTGTGTAGCTGTGAGTGATACGCAGTTGCCATTTCTTTTGTGTCAACAAGTTATTGTCAACATGAGTTTATTCACATTATCATAATACTGAGGTTTGGAAAACATGCAATTCAGCTGCAATTCTTAAAAAGCAATAAAACACTGGTTTATTATTAGGCTGTTTATTGGAGGGCAAGTGCAAACTAGAAATACAGACTACACATCTAAACATGTGACAAAACCAAGAAATGACTACTGTGACTGTTAGTAGAGCAACATGTTTACAACAGCAAAGTCACAGTAAACTCAATATCTGGAAGAAGTTGAAGATTTGTGGCAGATAAACAGCCGACACAGACAGCTGTCAGATAATTCTTAACTCTCATTAACAAGCAGTTAGTTTAACAAGCACAAATGGGTGCTTTTCTGATATATGACTCATATTTAAGCACGTTGAATCAGTGGAAGGCGACTTGTTAGCCCCCACAAGGAAGTTATGTTAATGGATTTATAACTCACAAAGGTTCAAGTCGCTCCACTGTCACGTCTCATCTACATGCGTGGTGGAGTTCTGATGAGGTAGCGGCTTCTCACTTTCTCTCTCTCTCTCTCTCTCTCTCTCGCTCTCTCTCTCTCTCTCTCTCTCGCTCTCTCTCTCTCTCTCTCTTTGTCTTCAAAATAAGAGCTTTACATTGCACCCCACTGGAGTTTAAAACTGGGTTCTTAGCGGGGGGGCTTTTAATTTGAGAGTGGCGACCGTTTATAGAGAGTGACAGAGCGGAGCAGCAGACAGAGAAAAGGCGGAAATCCCAGGGGGGACAAATTGAATAATTTGAGACACAATTAATAATTTTTGAACAATGCAGTAGCATTTATTGAAAGCACAATGTAAGCGGTGGTCATTATAGTCGCGCAATAATGTGCTATTTACATCTTTAAAGATTTAGTCCCCCCCCTCTCCAATTCTTACAAATGGTTGAGTCCCCCCCACACTCTTTCCAAAGAGCGGAGCTAGCAGCTGCAGCAGCGTGTGGACGGAGCCTGCTACTCACACCGTGCTTCACGGGGTGGGAGGTCTATACCACACAGACATAGTTACATAAGTTACAACAACACACATCCCATTTACTAAAAGCGCCAGGTCCAGGCTGTCTGCAACATTTATCCTGCATTGTTCAAAAGCCTGCTCAATTAGGAGTGCTGTTAAGTTAAGTTAAAAGCTACAGATAGTGATAGTCACAGACAGAGAGGAGGGAGAGGACAGGACAGGACAAGAGCACTAACTCTCTAACTGTAGAACAGAATACATACAGTTTTGTGGCATAGTTGTCAGATGTTTGTTGACAACACAATAAATATATATTTTTGAGAAATAGTTTTATGTTGGATTATTCTTTAAGGTATTTCCTTTAGTTTTGGGATAGTTTGGAGCTTTTACCTCTTGTAAAGATATTTAATGGACTGTGGTGGAAGTTAGAACAGTGAACAAAGGTATTATGTCAGATGTGTTCACATAAAGTGTATTATTGCCACCTTCCACCTAATACCACTGTTTTGTATTGCTGGGTGAATAAACAAGAACTTGTATACAGGTATGGTAAGGGCTAATACAGTATAATGCAATTATTGTAATTATCATTACTTTTGATAACATTTTTTAAAACATTTGATTTGAACATGCTGACAGTGCAAGAGTGCAACACTGCCAGAGAGAGAGTGAGAGAGAGAGAGAAAATATCATAATCTGATATCTTTCATCTGGAAAAAGGCGTTATCTGATTATGAGAAATCTGATAAACAAACTTAGATGTTTGCCTGATAATTAGTTTATTCATTGCATGTGTACGTGTTAATTTGATTTCAGTCATTTTGTTTTAAATCTAGACATGTGCAGGTGGACTCAGCCAGTGCTAAGAAAGGTCTTCTGCCTGCCTATTGGAGAAATAGAGACTAAAGTGTCAAATTGCGGTAAAAGATGCTGTATAAAAGACAGGTTACAACTTTTATTCCTTGTCCCCCCCTGGAATTATTCTCTAAAATGTTACTGTTTATTGTCCCCCCCAACTATGACTTGGGATTTTCGCCCCTGGGCTCAACACACTCACAACAATAATACCGCGGTATAAAAACGGTAATTATACCGTTTTTATACCGCCGTATTTTACATCGCTTTGCACAACAGGATTTTATTTATTCATTTAAAAAACACACAAAAAGGGCACTTTATAATAGGAGGTAAAAAGGGCAGGGGCTCAAGCACCCCCTGGGCCTTATATGTGCACGTGCCTGCCCAGAGGGTTAATCACACGACAGACTTCAACCACCAAACAGAAAAGTTTTCCGCTTGGGGCGGTAATCTAGTTCCATTTAACATATCACAACATCCCCTCTGTTTAGCTTACGACACTCCAAGGATCAAGAACAACATGTTTCAACCTTACTGCGTGGGGGGGCAACATTTCAGTCAAAACTAACTCTAGTGCTTATTTCAAAACATTAAGCATTACCTGCCAAACATAAACACATGGAAATTATTGCATCTTTAACCTTATCTCAGTTTGCAGCATAGAATCTCTATAATTCTATTAGATTACTCATTTTCTGAATGCAACACATTTACCACATCTGAACATATAAACTCATTTGAACATATTTCATTTAAATGCAACATGGGTACAATCTTTTTTTTTTTTTTTCAACGGCCTGTCACTGTTAGACGTAGTCCTTGTAGTGAGCTGGTTTGACTACATGTCTTCCAAACCTTGTTCGCATTGGCACTTTGACTTCAGTCCCACAAGTTGGTGTGTCCTGTCTTTGCTCACTGTGACTCTCGTGGTCTTTATCCAGTGTTGCCAGCTCCGCAAAACGGATTCTTTTTACAGTCTCTGTCTGTTGCATCTCTGTGTAGTATGGCCCGCGCAGATGGCTCCTGTTGCATCTTATCTTGTTTCCATGTGGTGTTTGGATAATGTAGCTCCATGACTCGCTGCACTTCTGTAGAACAACTGCTGGGTGCCATCTCTGTTTCTCCTTGTTCCAGACAGTCACGTGCTGTCCAGGATGGAGTGGAGGGAGTTCTCTGCGAGAGCTGCGGTCATGGTGTACCTTCATTGCAGCTGCTCTGTGAGCTAGATGCTGTCGGTGTCCCTCTTTTCCTGGGTCTGTGCGGCTTGGTAGCAGGGTGGTGACTGGTCTGCCAAAGAGAAGTTCTGCAGGTGATGGCAGTTTGCTGTCAGCAGGTGTCACTCTTACCTGCAGCAAAGCAATGTGAAGGTTATCTTTGTTTTGAATCGTTTTCTTCACGATTACCTTGATGTGTCTTACATGCCTTTCAATGAATCCATTGCTTTTTGGGTAATTGGGTGAGCTGGTAATGTGTCTTACTCCCCAAACTGTCATTACTTTTTTGAAGGCTTATCCTGTGTATTGTGGTCCGTTATCGGTCACCATTTCATCCGGACGTCCAAATAAAGACATATATGTTTGAATCTTCTGTGCGACTGCATGGCTGGATACTGGAGTGGGCATTTCATCCAAAAGTGGATATTTGGAGTATCTGTCCACAGTCAACAGGAACTGATGACCATTGACTTTAAACAGGTCAGAGGCTACTGACTGCCATGGCTTAGACGGTGTGTCATGTGGTGTGAGGGGTTCTTCAGGATTTGCGTCTTGATGTTCTGCACATACACTGCATGACTTACAGGTCTTTTCAATATCCTTGGGGGGCGGCTGTGGCTCAGTGGGTAGAGCGGGTCGCCTAGTGATCGGAAGGTCATCAATTCGAATCCCGGCTCCCCCTAGTTGCATGTCGAAGTGTCCTTGAACAAGATACTGAACCCCAAATTGCTCCTGATGAGCAGTTGGCGCCTTGCATGGCAGCCTCCGTCATCAGTGTGTGAATGTGGCACGTGTTGTACAGCGCTTTGAGCTGTCAGTAGACTGGAAAAGCGCTATAAAAATGCAGACCATTTACCTTGTTCATCTTTATCCAGTAGATGCTTTCTCTGGCCAGCCGCCGCGTTTTTTCTATACCTTGATGGCCCACATGTAGTTGGGTCAAGATGTCCCTGCACATGGAATCTGGGATGAGTATCTGTCTGCCCTTGAATATGACTCCTGACTCCATGGCAAGTTCATCTCTGAAAGACCAATATGCACACAGGTCTCTGGTTATGTCCTTTATGTTTTCTGGCCATCCTTGGTTGATAAGTTCTTTCAGTTCTCTGAGTTTTGGGTCATCGGCAGTCTGTTTGAAGTTTATTATGGCTATGGTGTATCTCTCTGGGTCTTCTATTTCAGCGTTGATTCCATCTATGCGCTCGTCCAGCTGTATGTCGCCATCGTTTTCAGGGTTTGGCAAACGGCTGAGAGTGTCTGCCAGGATCATCTCTACTCCAGGTCTTTATCTGACTTCATAGTTGTACCCCTGGGTCTTGATCAGCATGCGCTGGAGACGTGGTTGTGCTGTGTGCAAAGGCTTTGCACAGATGGTGACTAGTGGCTTGTGATCTGTTATCACAGTGAATGCCTTCCCATACAAGTGTGGTATCGCTGCATGCCGTATACTATTGCTAGCATTTCTCTTTCTATGTTACTGTACCTTGACTGGCAGTCTGTCAGAGTCTTTGATCCAAAAGCGATGGGTCTGTTATTCTGCACCAGCGCTAATCCTATACCTTTTTGTGACGCGTCCACTTCAAGTGTCAGAGGTGTGCTTGCAACATAGTATTTCAGACATGCCCCCTCAGCAATGGCTGATTTCAGCTCCTCAAAACATTTCTGATGGTCAGCTTCCCATGACCACAGCGCTTCGTTTTTTAGCAGTCCTCTCAAGGTGTGCACTTTGTCTGCAAACTTTGGTATGTACGCTGCGAGATATGTAAGCATTCCCATGAATCTGTGTAGTTCATCTTTGTTTTGGGGGGTTGGCATTTTCTGAATGTCTCTTATTTTTGCAAAGTCAGGTTTTATGCCATTTTCTTTGTACAAGTTCCCAAAGAATGAGATGCTTTTCTGCTTAATGGCACATTTCTCACTGTTGAACACCATACCTGCTTTCTGCTGCTCTCTCCATCAGGTTGATCAGGTTTCTGTCGTGATCTTCTTCATCTTTTCCGCATACTGCGATGTCATCAGCTATACTGATCACGCCGTGGAGCCCCTCGAGGATCCGGTCCACCCTGGCCTGAAAGAAATCTTGTGACACACTTAGACCAAAAGGCAGACGTTTCCAGCAGTATCTGCCAAATGGAGTGCGAAATGTTGGGAGTCTGCATCCACGTGTATTGACCAGTGTCCTGCTTTGGCATCCAGCTTGCTGAATATCTTTGCGTTTGCAAACTTTGGGTTTAGTTCCTCCACAGTCGGAATTTTTGTGGGCATCTTTTCAGGCTGGAGTTGAGTTTTTGTGGGTCTAGAAATATCCGTAAGGATCCATCCTTCTTAGTACTGTATGCCAGGCTGGAGTACCAGTCGGTGTGCTGTTCTGCTTTCTGCAGTACATCCTGTTCGTCAAGTTTGTTCAACTCCTCTTGAAGTTTGTCTTTGATGTGGATGCTGCACTTCCGTGGAGGGTCTATGAACGGCTCTGCATCATCTTTCAAGACGAGTTTTGCAGGCCCCTTGAAATTCCCTATCTTGTCAAACTGATTTGGATATGTTCTCTTAAGGTCCTCACAGGAAGTTATTTTTTAGCATCTTTTGTTGTGGTTTGTCTTTTATATCATCATGCATTATTCCTTTTACGGTGTCCACATGCACAGTCACCAGATTTAGCAGTTCACTTGTGGGCAGTCCAATCACCCATGGCCATGGTACGTCCACATAGAACATAGAACTTTGCACTGCTCCATTAGGAGTCCTTGTATTGACATGAAATGTTTATGGTTCCAAGACAGGGAATCTAATGACCGCTGTAGGCAGACAGCCTCATGTTGTTTTTCTTCAGTCTTTTGTATGCTCTTGCCTCGTTGCCATACATTTGTCTAAATGTCCTCAGTGGGAGGGTATTCCCTGATGGTCCTATGTCTATTTTTAGACGAAGCGTGTGTCCATTACCTGGGACATCAGGTGGCCTGATATTCAGTGTGGTGTAGGCCTCCTCTCTGGGTGGTCTGCTGTCGATGTTGTGCATACATTTATCACTGATTGTAATGGAATGGAATCGTTGCTGATACAAGTGCTCATCTGGGTCATAACTGTCAACCACATCAATTTTTGATTCGTACTGTAACTTGTGTCCTTTCTTGTATGCCTGGTGGTTGAAATACTTGCTTTGGGGTGGGCGAGACTTACTTCTTTTCCTTGTGTCAAAGTCTTGTTTTTGTTGTTGTTGCTGCTGTCTGGTTTACTTACAGCATCTTGCCCAATGTCCTTTCCTGCCGCATTCCTTGCAGATATCATGGAACGCGGGACACTGGCGCGGTTGATGGCTCATGCTACAGTTGTGGCAAGTTGGAAACATTTTGCTACATCAATCTTTTTCCATTCTTCAACAATTATCTCTTTTAGAGACTGGATGCTGAATGGAGAGTGATGCTCAACTTGTCTCTTCAGAATTCCCCATAGGTGTTCAGTTGGGTTCTGATCAGGAGACATACTTGGCCACTTAATCACTTTCACCCTGTTCTTCTTCAGAAATCCAACAGTGGCCTTAGATGTGTGTTTAGGATCATCGTCATGTTGGAAAAGTGCACGACAACCAAGGGCACGAAGTGATGGTAGCAGGGGTCGCGTTAACCGAATATTTTCCGTCATTGACCGTTTTTTTTAAACGGTGACGGAAAAATCTGAGGGCCATCCGTCATTTTGACAGATTGCAATTCCCACCCCTGACCACTTGGTGGCGAAGAGCATATTACAGTAATTGGCTCTTGTAGAAGAAGAAAAGTAGAAAAGAAGAAAAATGTCACGGAGCGCGAAAAATGTTTGGAGCGTGTCTGTGACCACTATGGGTCACAGACCGGTGCCGCTGATCCACTGGTGCAGAAGGAGCGCATGCTGCGGGATTTCCTATCGCTGAAGTGGGTGCTTGCAGGATCAGGAAACCCCTCGTTCAGAGAGTCTTGCCGACTTCTGATCACTTCACTTGGAGAAATGTTCCCTGCTTTCAAAACTTTGGCTGAAGTGGCGCTTGTGATTCCAGTTTCCAGTGTGGCAGCAGAGCGCGAATTCAGTCTCCAGAACAACATCAAAACAGCCATGAGAAGTCGTCTGTCCGAGGAAAAAGTCCAAAACCTCATGACAATAGCCTCTGCAGCAGTCTCACTTGAGACATTTGATTACGCGCAAGCAGGCACGCGATTCAAGTCCATGCAGACCAGGAGGAAGGTGTGAGACTGTGTGTTTAGGCCACAGGTAAACTGTTCATATTTCACTATTCATTGTTCATATGTAGCTACTGGGGCCACACAGTCAGATGTTTTTGTTACTGCGGAGAAAAAGTTGCATATTCTTCTGCTTGATGTGTGTATCCACGGTGTGGATTATTTGTTCAGCTTGTTTGGACTGAATATTAATTAAAATTAATTAAAATTAAATGCAATTGAATATGTCATTATTATCATTTGAAAAATTAAAGTGACCGGTAAAAATAGATTATGACGGGATTTTTATTACCCTGTCAGTCAAAATGACAGACAACGAAAAAGTCTAACGCAACCTCTGGATGGTAGCATCTTTTCTTTCAGTATAGAGCAGTACATCTGTGAATTCATGATGCCATCAATTAAATGCAGCTCCCTGACACCAGCTGCATTTATGCAACCCCACATAAGGACACTGCCACCACCATGTTTCACTGTAGGCACCATGCATTTTTCTTTGTATTCCTCACCGTTGCGACGCCATACAGTTTTGAAGCCATCAGTTCCAAAAACATTTATCTTGGTCTCATCACTCCAAAGTATATAGTCCCAGTAGTCTTCGTCTTTGTCAGCATGGGCCCTGGCAAACTCTAGGCAGGCTTTTTTGTGCCTGGGCTTAAGGAGAGGCTTCTGTCAGGGATGGCACCCATGCATGCCATTCCTCTGCAGTGTACGCCGTATTGTGTCATGGGAAATAGTCACCCCAGTTTAGCTGTCTACTTCCTTGGATAACTGCAGTGAACTTGCATGCCGATTTTCTTTGACTCTTCTCATCAGAAGATGCTCCTGACGAGGTGTTAACTTCCGTGGACGACCTGGATGTCTCTGTGAGATGGTTGCAGTTTCATCTTTTTTAAGCTTTTGTACCACTTTTGCTACAGTATTCTGACTGATAAGTAAAGCTTTGCTGATTTTCTTGCCTTCACCTTTGTAGTGTAAAGAAATTATTTTTTTTCTTAGGTCTTGAGACATTTCTCTTCCATGTGGTGCCATTGCTAACAACATGAAATGGGAAGGGTTTTTCTACACCCTTTTATAGTCAACTGTCTGCTGGACACCTGTCTAATGAATGATTATTGTTAAATTACACATTTGTAGTATTTTGCCTTGCTCCAGAGACTTTCAGTAGGGTGTACTAATTTTTGCATCACCCTAATTTGAGTTAAACTGAAACTGTTGTTCTCTAAGTTATATTATTAACCTTACTTTCATGTTATAAGTTAAACAGATGTTATATAAAACTGAGTTTTGTCAACATTTTGGAAATTGTTTTTGTGTTCATTGACATATTTTTTTAAATTGTACTTTTCGAAGAGGGTGTACTTATTTACGCTGAGCACTGTAGGTCGTTTCTCAGAGCATCATGTGGGGTGCTAGCTATTATGAGCTCGATGAGACGCTCATTTAGCTCTTCATCAGTGAACTGACATTTTAGCGCCAAAGTCCTGGTCCTAGTTACAAAGTCATCAATGCATTCATCTGGCTTTTGTCTGAACTGCATTAAGTGGAGCCTGTGAATCCTTAAGTTCACATTTAATTTAAGCTGATCTTCGAAAAATATCCACGTTCCCCACGTCTCGTTCCCGCTAGCCACTTAGCTTGGTTCCCACTCACCACAATTGGCGATCGGGAAGTTATCCTCAGACAGTTTCTCTCGGGAATCACTCCGTGCGAGCAGACAGTTGTGTCGGTTTCATAGGTAATCCATAACCACTGCCACCGTGTTGTGTTAATCAAGAGTCAATGATGAGGACTTGGTTAGACGATTCACGTTACTTTACTTAGGCATATCAGATCATCCAGTATAGTACAAGTACACCACGTATACCTACGCTGCTTACGTACTTAGGTAAACTCATATCACTCCACTTAAGCGGTAATCTAGTTCTATTTAACATATCACAACAATCACCACTGTCATCTCCATCAACACACATCTGTAATCTCGTTCCATTTAACATATCACAACAATCACCACTGTCATCTCCATCAACATACAGCTGACTGACTGTGAGCTTCATCCTCCATCATCTTCATCACTGATCAGACTGAGTGTGTGTGTGTGTGTGTGTGTGTGTGTGTGTGAACGGAGGGAAATCTAAAACTTCTGTTCTAGATTTAAATGTAATAAACGCAGAAAAAAAAACACATGAACTGACCTCAGAGCCTCCAGTCGACAGTTTGGACTCTCCAGTCCAGAACACAGCAGCTTCACTCGTGAATCATTCAGGTTGTTGTAACTCAGGTCCAGATATCTCAGATGTGAGGGGTTGGACTTCAGAGCTGAGGTGACGACTTCACAGTGAGTCTCTGAGAGTCCACAGTTCTTCAGTCTATGAATACAGATAATAAAACATTTAAATCAGATAAAATCTGACTCTTTACTTGAAAACAGACTCTATACATTTTGCATCACAAAGCACATGAACATGAGCAGCTGTAGCTCAGCTGGTCAGCTGTTCGGCCTGAGCTCAGTCAGCGATCACAAGGTTTGTAGTCTGAAACTTGAGCTCCTCAGCTCCACATGATGTGCTGTTTTATTTGTGTCCAACAAACTGATGTGAGTGCTTTTAAAGTGCCATATAAATAAACATAAATACATGTTGAAGAGTCCTTGAGGGAAATAATGAAGCAGAAATGAAAGTTTAGGACAGGGATGTCATGGTTACGGCCCGCGGGCCTGACCCGGCCGATTGTACATCACATCCGGCCCATGATTGATATGGGAGAGCATTTTTTTTAATCTAATTTTTTAATTTTTATTTACCGTATTAAAACGAATATAGGATGAGGGTTTTTTCGATGAAAATTATGTGAAAAAGTGGGGTCGTCTTATAATCGGGGTCGTCCTATATTCAGGTCAATACGGTAATTTTCGTGGAATCCGTCAGTTGGTCTGTTGCTGCTGCCCACCTCAGCTGCTGCAGCGCCGTACACTGACCAGTATGCTGACAGCTACGATAGACTAGTCGCTATCAAGATGTTGTCAAAAAAGAGAAAGGTCGACACTGAAGGTCGCATTTTTCAGGATAGATGGAAAGAAAAATATTTCTTTTGGGAAGTAGGAGGCGAACCCATGTGTCTTATTTGTTCTCAACAAGTGGCTGTAGCAAAGGAGTATAATATCAAACGACACTATGAGACCCACACCAAGAAGTACAGCAAGTACACAGGGCAACGTAGGACTTAAAAGCTAAACGAGCTAGCATACATACCATACCCTACAGAAACAGCAAGTCGTATTCTCCAAATGTCGAGATACACATGAAGGTTCGTTTTATTTTTATACATAACTTCTTCAACTCTTCCTTTTTATTTTTATTGCACTCTTTCTGAAAGAGTAGTGTCTCAATTTCGTTATAACTATACATTTTATTTCATTTTAAGGGGCAGTGATGGCAAGCTACATTATCGCTTGGGAAATTGCAAAGGCATCCAAGCCTTTCTCAGAGGATGCATTCGTCAAGACCTGCATGCTAAAGGCAGCCGAGCTAGTGTGTCCTGACAAGCGACAAGCTTTAGCTAACATAAGCTTATCGAGGCCTACAGTGACGGAGAGAGTTGAAGAACTTTCTGGGGATTTGAAGAGTCAACTAAAAGACAAGGTTAAGTCCTTCATGGCATTCTCTATTGCTCTCGATGAGAGCACTGCTGTGACTGATGTAGCCAAATTAGCGATATTATTCGCGGATGCTTCCCTGAATGTCACTGAGGAGTTTGTTTCAGTTGTGCCAATGACAGACACCACCACAGCGAACAACGTGTTTGTTAGCCTTGTCGGGGCTCTGGACAATCTGGAGGTGAACTTGAGTCTATGATAGGAAGAAAGGCCAGAGTGGTTGTGAGGCGCATGCGGCTAATCCAGAGCAAGTATTCTGGAACTTTCACTGTATAATGCACCAAGAGGCTTTGTGCTGCAAGAGTCTGAGAATGGACCATGTTATGCATGTTGTTATTGACACTGTGAATTTGATCAGAGCCAGAGGACTTAACCATAGGCAATTTGACGCTTTTTTATTGGAAAATGACATTCATCATGGCCCTCCCTATCGCACCAATGTGCGTTGGTTGAGGCGAGGTGCAGTGCTCAAACATTTCTACATATTACGCACAGAGATAGCTGAGTTCATGCAGGGTAAAGGGAAGCCTGCGGTGGAATTGGACGACCCAGAATGGACCAGGGACCTTGCCTTTTTAGTGGACATTACCGAAAACCTAAATGTCTTGAATGTTAATATGCAAGGCCACTGAGTATTACGATATTGTCCGTGCGTTTCAAAATAAACTTGCGTTATAGAAGACGCAGCTCTGCAAGCGCAATGCAGTCCACTTCCCCTGTCTAAAATCTCTGCCTGTCAGTCATCAGAGTATGGACAAGTATGCAAACTTGCTTGCCGGACTCATGCATGAATTTGAAAATCGATTCACGGTTTTCACTGAACTGGAAAAGGACTTTGCGCTTTTTCGCTCTCCATTCACGACGGACGCTTCTGAGTTCCCATAGGCGATGCAAATGGAACTGATAGAACTGCAGTGGTGCGCGCTGTTGAAGGATAAGTACGCATCTGTTGCAATCGAATCATTCTACCAATCCTTGCCACCAGAGTACCCAATTATCACGGCCTTTGCAGGTAAAATACTTTGCATGTTCGGGACAACATTTTTATGTGAGCAGGCCTTTTCCGTGATGAGTATTAATAAATCGAAAGTGCGTAATCGTCTGACACATGGACATCTCAATGATGTTATGAAAATAGCCACTGCCCAGAACCTGTCCCTCGATATGGACAAGCTGGTGAAAGTTAAAAGGGGTCTGGCCTCGACAAGTAAAATGTAGCTGATGTAGGCTTGTCTCCCCATTTATCATAATCCTGTGTGATATGGGGAGGAGAGAATAAAAGGGGCTGGGGTTGACTGATGTAAGCTGTACAGTAGGCTAGTGCCATAGACATGGGTGTGTGGAAATGTGTGTTGGAGTTTACTGGTGATAACTGGCAAAGTTAATGTGCCATCTGTTATTGAGCCAATGTAATGTTTTAAGATGGGTCATATTTGGCTGTTTTTTCAAGAACCTTTTTGTTTTACTAATTCCTACCAGATGTTATGTCACTTGGCCTATTGTTAGGTTACTTTATTCTGGCACTTACTTTCTGTGACTCGTTTAGGCCTACTTGGCCTGGCCTTCTTTTAATTGGCCTAATTATGCACTGGCATGTTTTCATGTGCAAGCCTTCAATAAATATGATCACAGTAATTTACAGTTTACACTTGTGTTATTTATAGGAAATGTGTTTTGTTGGCACCTAGTCTATTTTGTTGCATTTCTCATTTATAAATATAGGCTACTTGCATGGATAGGACAATGTTACGTTTTTAGAGGGTAACTTGCTTCATGCTGCTATATAATTGTAGGCCTCATTGTGAGGCTATTGTGGTGCCAATGCAATTTCTTTTTGATGTGTAGGCCTTCATGAATAATTTCAAGCAGCATATCCATGTGTTGAGTCAGTGTTTGGTCTTTCAGGCCGAAAGTGTAATTCGGCCCCCTAGGGACTCACTTGAAAAAAATCTGGCCCCCTGACCAATTTCACCCTGGCATCCCTGGTTAAATGTGTCAGATGTTAGTTTACAGGGTGCTGTGATTTATATTGGTTCAGCTTCATGTTCACATGATGATCAGTGAACTGTGAAGTCACTGTAGGTTGGAACTGCACTCGTATGTATTTACCTCACTTATGTGTTTGTGTGTATTTTCTCAATCTTTGATGCATTCTATTCTGTCGCTCCATCTACTTTTCATCTCCCATTTCATTCATTTAATGCCTCCCACTGCACAAACACAAGAATTACAACTAAACATTCTGTTATTATCATTTTATGGGGAATAATTTAGTGTAATGTTTTGGAAACAAGACGACTTCATGTCATTTCTACTCTGAGCTTGGTGATGATCATTTATTCAATCAGCAGGTTTAATACTTGTTTTGGTAAATGTGTATAGTGTTGAAGTTTTATATTATTCATGTGTGTAAAGTGTTGATCTTTAATACTGAAGGCTTCAGCTTTACCTCACTTCATCATGTTTAACACATCTGGACTTACACAGCCTTTCTACAGTTCCTCACAGCTGGAATCAATCTCTGTCGTCCCTGGTGTGATGTGTTGTACTTCTTCAGGTTCAAGTTATCCAGAACCTCCTCTGACATCTGCAGTATGTAGGCCAGAGCTGAGCAGTCGAACTCAGAGAGTTTCTTCTTTGATCTGTTCTCTGACTTCAGGAACTCTTGGATCTCCTGATGGACTGAGTGGTCATTCATCTCCGTCAGACAGTGCAAGATGTTGATGCTTCTGTCAGGAGAGATCTCATAACTGTTCATCTGCTTCAGGTTGTTGATGGCTCTCTGGATGATTTCTGGACTGTTGTCTGTCTGACCCAGCAGGCCTGCTAAGAGTCTCTGGTTGGACTTCAGAGAGAGGCCATGAAGGAAGCGAACAAACAGGTCCAGGTGGCCATTTTTACTGTACAGGGATTTCTGCATGGCTTTTTTCAGGAGGACGTCCAGAGAAATCTTCCCCAAGAAAGTCTCCATCACCTCTGTGTTCCTGTTGGTGTGACAGTGGAACATGTAGACTGCAGCCAGAAACTCCTGAACGCTCAGATGAACAAAGCAGTAGACTGTTTTCTGGAAGATCACACTCTCTCTTCTGAAGATCTCTGTACAAACTCCTGAGTACACCGAGGCCTCTGTGACATTAAGACCACAGCGCTCCAGGTCTTCTTGGTAGAACATGATGTTTCCTGTCTCCAGATGTTCAAACGCCAGCCTCCCCAGCTTCAGAAGAACTTCCCTGTCAGCCTCCGTCAGCTCCTGTGGACTCGTCTCACGTCCCTCATGGTACTTCTGCTTCTTCCTCTTTGTCTGAACCAGCAGGAAGTGTGAGTACATGTCAGTCAGGGTCTTGGGCAGCTCTCCTCTCTGGTCTGTAGTCAACATGTGGTCCAGAACTGTAGCAGTGATCCAGCAGAAGACTGGGATCAGACACATGATGTGGAGGCTCCTGGAGGTCTTGATGTGTGAGATGATTCTGCTGGACAGATCTTCATCACTGAACCTCCTCCTAAAGTACTCCTCCTTCTGGACGTCAGTGAAGCCTCGTACTTCTGTTACCCTGTCCACACATGAAGGAGGGATCTGATTGGCTGCTGCAGGTCTGGAAGTGATCCAGACGAGAGCCGAGGGAAGCAGCTTCCCCTGGATGAGGTTTGTCAGCAGCACGCTGACTGATGACTTCTGTGTGACATCAGACACGACCTCATGGTTGTTGAAATCCAGTGAAAGTCTGCTTTCATCCAGGCCGTCAAAGATGAAGAGAAGTTTACAGACAGCGAGCTTCTCTGCTGTCACCTTCTGTAATGTTGGATGGAAAACATGGAGCAGCCTGAGAAGACTGTACTGCTCATCTCTGATCAGGTTCAGCTCCCTGAACGACAGCAGAACCAGCAGACTGACATCTTGGTTTTCGGAGCCCTCTGCCCAGTCCAGAGTGAACTTCAGCACCGAGAAGGTTTTTCCAACTCCAGCGACGCCGTTGGTCAGAACAACTCTGATGCGTCTCTGTTGGTCAGGTGAGGCTTTAAAGATGTCGCAGCACCTGATTGGAGTTTCACTGAAGGTGTTCTTCTTGGAAGCTGTCTCAAGCTGCCTCACCTCATGTTGGGTATTAACCTCTTCACTCTGTCCCTCTGTGATGTAGAGCTCAGTGTAGATCCTGCTGAGGAGGGTTCCACTTCCTGTTCCATCACTTCCTTCAGTCACACGTTCACATCTCCTCAGACTGATCTTATGTTCATCTAAAATTTCCTGCAGACCAACATTCACTGAAAAGAGAAAAATGTTGGAGAGAATTTGACAATCTGGGATTATTTTCATGATCAATAACAATCCATCAGTATCAGAATATATAAAGTTTGAGTCTCTTCGGATCTTTTCATTGACTTTGTGTGTAATCTAGACAATCTAGTAATCTGTCCTGGTGTTTGGTCTGAATGCCTCCGAAGTCTCTAAATAAATGTAATGACATGAAGAAGCTGAGATGTTTAAAGCAACATGATGTAACTTTTTGAGGTTAAAGCAGCAGCTTCAGAGTCGTGTTGATGGTCAGGTGTGTTGTAACAGGTGAACGGTGTCTCTGTCACTTGTAGGATCACAGCCTCACATACGTGTTCACTTCAACATGTAATGTCATGATTCCATCATGGCAGCCCAGCGTTTTCCGTGTGAGTGTTTTTGTGTCCCTGTCTGTATTCCTCCTGTGTCTCTCCCCCTGTCTGTGCTGTGTGTGTGCATGTGGGCGGGGCCTCCTCTCCACAGGCAGCACTCTACAATCAAGTCTCCCATAAAGCCACTGGTTTCTTTCCCATGCTCATCGCCAGATCGTTTCGTCAGTCTACGTGGTTGTTTTGAATCCTGGCTTCTTGTATTTTTGCTTGTGAAGCTAATTCTCTTGTGTTTTTGCTACCTCGCTTTAGATAACTGTGCTTGCTGTGCAGTCTCGAGCGTGCTTCCTCCCTGCCTGCCTGCGGACCTGCCTGCCTGCCTGCTACCAGCTCCCCGGAGCTCTCCCACTGCACCGCCATTGCCCTACAGCGGTCATCACGTCACGACACCTCCTTCCACGCACTCACCAGTGACTTTCGCCTACCACATCAGGAACCTGGGACTTCGCACCACCCCTCCACCTCGCACCTATTCTTGCACCTTTTGAACATTAAAAACTGTTTGTTGCACTGTGAACCAGAGTCGAGTCGTGCATTTGGGTCCTGATCTAACACAAACCGTAACAGAACGATCTGGCCATGTTGGACCCAGCCGACTCGGACTGTGGTTCAGAGATAGCTAACATACAACATGCTGTGTCCTCCCAAGGGGCTTTGCTTGGACATCACAACCAGACGCTACGAGGGATAATGGATTCCCTCTCTAACCCGTCCGCCGGCCTCGCTCGAGTGGAACATCAACTCCAGCCCAGAAACCCACCCGTGTCTAATCTCTCTCCAGCAGTACCAGTGGGCGCCTTTCACCCCCGCGAGCCGTTCTTCCCTGCCCCCGAACGTTACGACGGAAGCCTAGGTAGCTGTAAGTCATTTCTCTTCCAGTGCTCCTTAGTTTTTGAACTTCAGCCACAGACTTATAGTACCGACAGAGCCAAGATGGCGTACGTTCTGGGTTTACTCACGGGAGGGCTAGAGCCTGGGGAACAGCCTTTTGGTATAACGCACTTACCAGCAGTGCCACCTTTGATCAGTTTTCTACCGAGATGATGTCCGTGTTTGATCATCCCATCTCCAGCCGAGATGCTAGCAATCAACTGCTCAGTTTACGCCAGGGCTCCCTAAGTGCAGCGAATTATTCAGTGGAGTTTCGCACACTAGCAGCTGAGCTCGGGTGGGATGATGCTGCTCTCCAGAGCATTTTTTTGAAAGGGCTTAATGAAGCTGTTAAAGACTGCTTAGTGGGTAGGGCTGAGACTGAGGACTTGCAGGAGCTAATCGCATTAGCCATCAAGGTAGACAATAGGCTAAGGGAGAGGCGCAGAGAGAAAGGATCGGTCGCTGTTTCCCCTGGTACTGCTACTTCTTTCAGGACCACTACACCCCCTGCTCCTTTTGGACCACCTGGATACCCCTCTGCTACTGACAACCTTGCAGCTGCAACCAGACAGGAGAAACCCATGCAACTGGGTCGACATCGGCTGACACCAGCAGAGCGCATTCTGCGATTCAAGGAAGGACTGTGCATCTACTGTGGACAACCTGGACATCTACTCGACACCTGCCCGTTGCGTTTAAACTCGAGTCCTGGCCAGTCGCAGTCGGGGTTCTGGTGAGTAGTACTGTGGTCCCTATGTTACCCCGTAAACGCATCAATATTGATGCTAGCTTTTTGATCAATGGTAAAACCTTGAGACTTGAGGCACTTGTAGACTCTGGCTCTGACTCCAATTTGCTTGATTCACACTTTATTAAACAAGCCCTGATTGATGTTTCTCCTGTTGATATGCCTCTGGTTGTCAACGCTCTGAATGGGGATGTGTTGGCTCGCATCACCCATCAAACTGAAACATTATCTCTGTTGTTAGCTGTGAACCACCGTGAACAAATTTCCTTTCACGTCATGTCATCCTCTCATGCCCCGCTTGTACTCGGGTTGCCCTGGCTCCAAAAACATAATCCGGTTATCAATTGGTCAGCTGGAAAAAATAACCAGTTGGAGTTCATTTTGCCATTCCTCTTGTCTCAAGTCTGCTCTATCTCGTGTTCAAAAAGACCCAGTGCTGCACCACCAGAACCCCCTGATTTGTCTTCTGTACCGCCTGAATATCACGATCTAGCTGAGGTGTTCAGCAAGCAGCGGGCGCTATCTTTACCACCTCATAGACCCTATGACTGCGCCATTGAGCTACTGCCTGGAGCCCAGCTGCCCACCAGTAGGCTCTACAACCTCTCTGCCCCTGAACGTGAGAGCATGGAAACCTACATCACGGAATCCCTGAATTCAGGTATCATACGCCCTTCTTCCTCCCCTCTTGGTGCCGGTTTCTTTTTTGTGGAGAAGAAAGATAAGACGCTGAGACCCTGTATCGATTTTCGGGGTTTGAACAATATTACCATTAAAAATAAATATCCTCTCCTGCTCATTAACTCTGCTTTTGAACCACTCCATGGTGCTATCATCTTCACCAAACTGGACCTGCAGAACGCCTACCACCTGGTGCGTATCAAGGACGGCGATGAGTGGAAGACGGCATTCAACACTCCCTTGGGACATTTCAAATACCTGGTGATGCCGTTTGGACTAACTAATGCACCTGCCATATTTCAAGCCATGGTTAATGACGTCTTGAGAGACTTCTAAACCATTCTGTGTTTGTTTACCTTGACGACATTTTGATTTTCTCCCACAGCCTCGAAGAGCACATTGTGCATGTGCGTCAGGTTCTACAGAGGTTGTGGGAGAATAAACTGTTTGTAAAGGGGGAAAAGTGCGAGTTTCATGTCCCCTCTGTTTCCTTCCTGGGCTACATTCTGGAGAAAGGTCAGGTGCGGACGGACCCGGCTAAGATCCAGGTGGTGACAAATTGGCCGCCTCCCCAGTCAAGAAAACAACTCCAGAGGTTCCTGAGCTTCGCCAATTTCTACAGGAGATTCATCAGGAATTACAGCCAGGTAGTTTCCCCGCTAACACAACTTACATCACTATCTGTGCCCTTCGTTTGGTCTCCAGCAGCTGAGGAGGCCTTCCTAGAGCTCAAGAAACGCTTCTCCTCGGCTCCAGTCCTGATTCAGCCAGATCCTACTCGCCAGCTTGTGGTCGAGGTCGACGCATTGGATATTGGTGTCGGCGCAGTGTTGTCTCAAAGAGCCGCTGATGACGACAAACTACACCCATGCGCCTTCTTCTCTAAGAAACTGTCAGCTGCGGAGCGCAACTACGATGTGGGAAACCGCAAGCTTCTAGCTGTGAAATTAGCGCTTGAGGAGTGGAGGCACTGGCTGGAGGGGACGGACTCACCATTTACGGTATGGACCGACCATAAAAATCTAGCATATATTCAAAATGCCAAACGCTTGAACACTCGTCAAGCTCGGTGGGCTCTGTTCTTTGGTCGATTTAACTTTAATCTCACCTATCGGCCAGGGAGCAAGAATGTTAAGCCAGACGCATTATCTCGACAGTTCCAAGATGACAGAGACAGTACAGCCCCAGACACTATTCTCCCCGCTTCCTGCCTGATCGGCTCCCTGACTTGGGAGATTGAGTCAGTGGTTAAAACGGCTCTGGTAACGACACTATTGTTACCATTGTGGACCGCTTCTCCAAAGCGGTACATTTTGTGGCACTGCCTAAGCTTCCCTCAGCTACAGAGACAGCTGAATTACTGGTGAACAATGTGTTCCGGATCCATGGCATTCCATCAGACATCGTGTCAGATAGAGGCCCCCAGTTCACGTCTAAAGTATGGAAAGAATTTTGCCGGGCATTGGGCGCTACAGTGAGCTTGTCTTCGGGATACCACCCAATGGCCAAACGGAGAGAGCCAATCAAGATCTGGAGACTGCGCTGCGCTGCATATATGCTCAGAACCCCGCCTCCTAGAGTACTCATCTCACTTGGGTGGAGTACTCGCATAACTCTCTGACATCTGCAGCTACGGGTTTGACTCCTTTTGAAGCCTCTGTTGGTTATTTACCTCCTGTGTTCCCTTCCCAAGAGCAGGAGATCGCCATACCATCGGTCCAGCTAAACCTCCGAAGGATCCGCAGAATCTGGAGAGAGACCAAGGCTGCTCTCCTGCGCACCCAGGACCAGAATCGGAGGTTGGCGGACCGGCGGTGTACTCCAGCTCCCGAATACAAGCTGGGACAGAAGGTTTGGTTAAGTGCCAAGGACATTCCTCTCAGTGTGACTTCCAAAAAGCTTTCTCCCAGATTCATTGGCCCTTATGAAATTGAGTCCATTATTAACCCTTCTGCCATTCGCCTCAAGCTCCCTGCGTCATTGAAGATACATCCCACCTTCCATGTCTCCCAGCTTAAACCTGTTTCCACCAGTACTCTGTGCCCTCCTGCCGTTGCCCCACCACCCCCTCGGCTCATCGATGGACACCCAGCCTTCACAGTCAGTCGCATCCTGGACGTGCGTCGCAGGGGGCGGGGATACCAATACCTTGCTGACTGGGAGGGATACGGCCCCAAGGAGAGGAGTTGGATTTCCCGGGGGCTCATCTTGGACCCCTCTCTTCTCACTGACTTCTATCGGGCACACCCAACAAACATGGTAGACCGCCTGGAGTCGGTCTTTGAGGGGGGGGTACTGTCATGATTCCATCATGGCAGCCCTGCGTTTTCCGTGTGTGTGTTTTTGTGTTCCTGTCTGTATTCCTCCTGTGTCTCTCCCCCTGTCTGTGCTGTGTCTGTGCATGTGGGCGGGGCTTCTTCTCCACAGGCAGCACTCTACAATCAAGTCTCCCATAAAGCCACTGGTTTCTCTCCTGCTCATTGCCAGATCGTTTCGTCAGTCTACGTGGTTGTTTTGAATCCTGGCTTCTTTGTATTTTTGCCCCTGTGCTCTGTGCTTAGCTTGTGAAGCTAATTCTCTTGTGTTTTTGCTACCTCGCTTTAGATAACTGTACTTGCTGTGCAGTCTCGAGCGTGCTTCCTCCCTGCGGAACTGCCTGCCTGCCTGCTACCAGCTCCCCGGAGCTCTCCCACTGCACCGCCATTGCCCTACAGCGGTCATCACGTCACGACACCTCCTTCCACGCACTCACCAGTGACTTTCGCCTACCACATCAGGAACCTGGGACTTCACACCACCCCTCCACCTCGCACCTATTCTTGCACCTTTTGAACATTAAAAACTGTTTGTTGCACTGTGAACCAGAGTCGAGTCGTACATTTGGGTCCTGATCTAACACAAACCGTAACAGTAACATTGTGATGATGTCATGAGTTGTGTTTGTAGTCAGCACCTATATTACGTCTGACAAACTGTTACACACCTGGGATTTGTTTGTACTACAGTGATGTTGCACTCAGAAACTGTGGGGGGCGCCAAATCACACAACATGAGAATTTCTCCATAATGTGGCTTTAACATGTTGACATGTTCAGTGTGACTTGGTACAGTTTGTCTCTGACGGTCTGTCCACAGTCCAGCTGTTGTTCTGGGTCTTACCTCCACACTGGGGACAGGAGGAGTCTCCTGGTGAAGCAGACTGGTCCCAGTATGAGGTGATGCAGCGTCTGCAGAACCAGTGTCCACAGCTGGTAGAGACCGGATCCTTCAGGACGTCCTGACACCAAACACAGCAGGTGGGCTGCTTCTTCTCTCTGTGAACAAATTTCTTTAGAACTACAATGATTTGATGATTGTTGTTAAAAACATCCAGATTTGGTCGACACTGTTGGGAAGCTCAGACACTCACAGAGAAAAGTCAAAGTGTCGATACTTTTCATCTTGAATTCAGCATTTAGTGTGTCATGAAAATGATGTGTGAAGATTATCTCTCAGAAAAAAACGTGTCAGTATCAGAAACTTGTGTTTGTCACAGAGATTATTTTCTGCAATAATCCAAAATCCAAGCCAAAAATCTGACAGGCTGTTTGTGGAGGGAGCCAGAGCGATGCTAACTTCAGGGTTAGCCTACAAACATACGTCATGGTTCCACCATCTATTTCATCCTGCTGAGATTTGTTAGTGTCCTCCAGGATCTGACTGAGTTCAGACATGTTAGTGTTCAGGAGACTTTCAAAGACTTTATGTTAGTGTTTCTTCAGTCCTGGAGCCTGATGTTACTCTACAGCAAAACATTACCAGCAAACACTGAATGAGTCGTCTCAGTGCTCTTACTTTGTGTCTGATGGTCCAGGTTCACTACTGAAGTCTGGAGTTTCACCTTTGGACCGGTCACTCTTCACAGACGGACAGATGGATCCTGTAGGTTTTGCTCTCTGTCTGCTGGACTGAACACCCATCTTCAGGTCTGAGAGGTGAAACAAGAACTGTGAGCTCAGAACACAAGAATCAGTAAAACAGAGAGGACCGAATCTTCAGAGTTTAAAGTCCAACAGGACTTCCTCGATGCCGCTGGAAATCTGTTTTTATTCTACTGGTTCTGATAAAATCCTGCACATCTCTAGAACTCCTGAAGGAATTCTTTAAGAAGAGGTTCAGGTTGTGGAAAGGGTTAGGTTTGGATTTTCACAGTCCGACTGTTTTTATTTGTGTTGGATCAAACGCATATTTTAAACTTCTTGATTTAGTTATAGGACTCTTAATTCCACACACACACACACACACACACACACACACACACACACACACACACACACACCCCTCTGGGCTCCTGGTCTTTAGTTCCAGTAGTTTCAATGTGTATTATTCAGCCTATCAGGACTTTGTGTCCACAGAAGAATCAAAGTGTTGACTTTATTCTAACATGTGTTTCCTCTACAGTCCACAGAGACTAAACTGACTCACACTCTCACAGTAACATCACAAACACCTTGTTTTAACACTCACCTGCCTCACACTTTAGTCTTCCTCCTCCGTCTTCTTCTGTCTGTTCTGCTCTCAACATGGAGTCTGACGGACTGAACACTTTCACTTCCAGTCTCTCAGGTGACACTGAGCTGCTTTACCTGCTTTACCTGCTTTACCTGCTTTACGTGTGTGTGTGTGTGTGTGTGTGTGTGTGTGTGTGTGTATGTGAGTGTGAGTGTGTTCGTGTGTGAGTGTGTGTGTGAGAGAGAGAGTGCTGGGACACACAAACACACAGTTTGCATTGATTAAAATAAATGAGTGGTTTAAAGGTCTGAGGTGATCAGAGAGCTGTGATTTCCTACTACAAGTGAATGCATCAGTGAGGACCCTACAAGCTGCTGTTAACTGCTGTCTGCAGTTCATTCAGGAGCAGGTTTGTGGAGTAATAGAGTACATGTAACAGATTACATCATTAGGATACAGATAAAACAGGGGCAACAGATACTGTGATCTGTATGAAGAAGCAGCTGCAGGAGGATGAAGAGTCAGAAAAATAAAACATCAAACCGTTAATTAGCCTAATTATGTACTTTATATTATTCATCTAAGTAGTCTAGGTGCTAAATTCAGCAGTATATGAATCTTAAACTACTTATGGAAACAATGTTTTTGGTTTTTCTAAAAAAGAAAACAGTACTTGAGTAAATTTACTTAGTTACTTTCCATCGCTGTGCAAGAAAAAGGAAGAAATGGATGAAAAACGACAAAATAAAACGATAAACACAAAATATAAGAGGGGGAAAAGCAACAGATGTGAAGCGGTTTAAGGCCAAGGAAGGTGGAACCAAAAATACCCCTGTGTTGATAACTTCTGATGGAAATCTTCTTCTAGCTCGTGTCTTAATTGGATGTTTGTCTTTCCAAGTCAGGCCCTATCAAATGACCTCCTTTGCGGTGTTTCAAGTGCCAGAGATTTGGTCATATGGCGGCTTCCTGTAGGGGGAACAGGCGTTGTGCTAAATGTGGAGAAGATCATGACATCCTGAAATGTGAGCAATTAGCTTCTAAATGTTGCAATTGTGGAGGAAGCCATTTGGCTTCGAATAAAGAGTGTGGACACTTTCTAAAAGCGAGACAAGTTCAGGAGGTTAGAGACCAGCATAAAATCTCTTATGCAGAAGCATTAAAGAAAGTGGAAAGGTCAAAGGCCTCAGGCCCAGTTGTGAGAATGCCTGTAAGCGGTCCAGCGGTGTCCAGGCAGCAACCTCCTCAGGTTCTCTCTAGGCAAGAAATTTTAATCAATAAGGAGGCCCTTCTGGCATTTATGGTTGATGTGATCTATGGTGCTCAGGAAAAGAAATCAAGGTCAGATGTTATTAAGTTTGTGTCTGAAGCTGCAGTGAGATTTCTGGGAGTAAAGGATTACTCACCTCAGTCACTGCATGAGTATATGAGGGTAAGTCAGGAGCAAACAGTTCAGGAGTCAAGCAGCCAGTCTGAGAGGGGGGATGAGGAAGGGGAAGACATGGATGATGGTGGCCTGGTAGAGGATATAGATGATGTTTAATCTTTTCATGATGTTTTGCATCCTCCAGTGGAATGCAAGAAGTCTAATAGCTAACGGACAGGAATTTAAGAAATTAATCAGAGATTTTGAAGTTAAGCCTGATTTTTTGTGTGTTCAGGAGACTTGGTTAAAACCACATCTTGATTTTGTAGTTCCAGGATACATATGCCTGCGCAAAGATGGGTCTGATCAATCAGGGGGTGGATGTGCAACTTTTATCAAATCAGGGATCCAATATAAAGTCTGCGAGTATGAATTATCTCTTGAATGTCTAATAGTTGAAGTGTGGAGTCATCAGGGCAAATTAAGCTTAGTTAATTTTTATAATCCCTGTAAACCTTTAGGCTTGGCTGAACTTGAGGAGTTACTAAATAAGATCTCTTCCCCTCTCATTTGGGTAGGTGATTTTAACGCCCATAACCCTTTGTGGGGAAGTCAGGTAACCCTTAGCAAAAAGTAGTTTATTCAAGTGTACTACAAGTGTACTTATTTTATACTAAAACTGAGGTAGTATACTTGAAGTATACTTTTTATATACTACATTTTATATACTTAAGAAAAGTATAGTTAAGTATACTTGGCTTATACTGAAAAGTATAAAGAATAGTCTAAGACTAAGTACATTAATACTTAGACTTATACTTTAGTACTAAAGCTTATACTTGTACTTCAGTATACTGTGGACTGTGGCGCAAAGACTCTTGGGTATTCTGTTGTTGTTGGTGTGATTATGGTTCGTGAATGTGGTTGTGAATAAGATGTTGTGTAAGACGGTTGCGGTTTAATTCACATCCTTGTTCTGTGGTTGAATTGTGTCGAATTAACAAAGATGATAAAAATGTTGGCACCGTGAGTGAAGGGGTGTTTTCTGGGAGAGACTTCCCGTCTATAAAACTGTTGGCATGTACAGTAATAAATGGTGAATCTCTAGCTAGAAATTGCCACATTACAAGTAGCTTACTAATACTTACAATATCTTGATGTAAGTACAGAAAACAGTTGAGTCCTTGAGTTGTGCTTACATTCAAGTTAGCAGAATAAAAGTGTTTTTCACTACACACATTTGCTTTGAGGTATTACCCCTGTTATAAACTTACATGTTAATAAACTAAAATGTGGACTAGAAGTATATACTTAGTACACTAGTATATAGATGAGTGTACTTGATGTATACTTGAAAGTGTACTTCTGTAAACTTAAAATGACCTTATAAAGTATACTTAAAGTATACTTTTATAAACTTAAAATGTTCCAATTTAGTCCGAAGAAGTATTAAATTAGTATACTTTCTAGTATGCTACTAGTACATGGTCCACATTATACTTGCTATACTTATACTTATACTCAAGCATACTTAATAAAATGAACTTCAAGTATACTACTTTTTGCTAAGGGAAGGGATGGGAATGGTGCTGTGGTTGAAGAATTGTTAGATAACTGTAGGTTAGTAGTTATGAAGGATAGCAGGCCAACTCGATTTGACATAAATACTCATAAAATGTCCTGTCTTGATTTAACTATTGCATCTCCAACCCTAGCATGAGTAGGTGAGTGGGATGTACTGGGGAAGCAATTAATGGGCAGTGACCATTTTCCAGTTTTAAGTCAGTTTGGAAGATCCTTAATAGTGGTCCAGGGGGATTTAGGTAAAAGGTTTGATTTTTTTCGGGCAGAATGGGGTAAGTTTGGGGTAGAAATTGGGAAAAGTTTAGGAGAAATCAATAGTGAAGGTTCTATTGATGAGTTTAATGATTCCTTAAGTAAAATGATTTTTGATGTGGCTTTAGGGACAATACCATGTAGGGGGGTCCCAAAGGATCAAGTTATTGTTCCGTGGTGGAATAGTGATTGTGTTAAGGCGGTGAAAGAGAGAAAACAAGCTTTTAAGCTTTTGCGAAGTAACCCTACTCAGAGAAACAGTATACATTTCAAACGCTGTAGGGCAAAGGCAAGGAAAATAATAAAAGATGCAAAAAAAAAGTGTTGGAGAGATTTCTGTGGGACCTTGGGACCAGATACCCCTGTTGGGCAGGTCTGGTCAAGGATTCATAAAATGTCAGGGAAAATGGTGAGGTCACTAATGCCAGCCCTGTCTGATGGAAGAAGTGAAGCAGTCAATAATATGGAAAAAGCAAATATGTGTGTCAAAGTTTTTCAAGAGGTACATAATTCCAAGTCTTTAGGGGATTATGGTTTGCTGAGGAGGGAAGAAATCTTGAGAACTGAAGGGTGGAAGTTAAGTGTTGTATCTTCAGAAAAGGAATTTTTTAATGTATTCTTCTCTCTGAAGGAGCTTAAGCAAGCAGTTCAAGCAGGGGCTAAGACCACTCCTGGCCAAGATAGTATCAGTTATGAATTGCTTAAACATTTAGATGATGTAGCTTTGGAGGAAGTTCTGGCTTTGTTTAATTATGTGTGGGAGGCAGGTGTTTTACCTAAGTTGTGGAAACATGCTGTTGTGGTTCCTGTTCTGAAACCAGGGAAAGACCCCTCTTGTCCGTCGTTATATCGACCTATAGCTTTAACAGCTGTTTTATGCAAAGTAATGGAAAGGATGGTAACAAATAGGTTGGTTTATCTCCTTGAAACTAAAGGTTTTTTTGTGAATTATCAGAATGGGTTTAGAGTTGGAAGAAATACTATGGATTCCATTGCAGTGTTAGATCAAGATGTTAAAAAGGCCATGATTAACAAAGAAGGGGTAATTGCTGTGTTTTTAGATATTGAAAAGGCGTATGATTCTATGTGGAAGGAGGGGTTACTAATTAAGCTTCATGATGCAGGTGTTAAAGGTAGGATGTTTTATTGGATTAAGGATTTCCTTAATAATAGATCCATTCAAGTTAAAATTGGGGGAGATCTCTCTGAGACTGTTAATATTATAAATGGAACTCCACAAGGATCAGTTATTAGTCCTGTCCTCTTCAGTATAATGATTAATGATATATTTTCAAGAGTTCCTAATCATTTTGGGAAGTCTCTATTTGCAGATGATGGGGCTGTCTGGAAGAGGGGGAGGAACTTGCATGTTCTTTTTCATCAGATGTAAAAGGCTCTGGATCAGGTTGTTCAGTGGGCTATTGATTGGGGCTTTAGAATTTCATCCTCTAAAAGTAAATTTATGATTTTTGGAAATAAGAGGAAAATTCCTGCCTTGAATATTTTGTTGTATGACTGTCCAGTGGAAAGAGTTAAAGAGTTTAAGTTTCTCGGTTTATGGATGGATGAAAGACTAACATGGAAAAGCCAAATAGAAAAAATTGTATGCAAGTGTGAAAAGGTGATTGATATCCTTCGATGTCTGGCTGGGAGTGACTGGGGTGCTGATCGAGATACTCTAACTATGATCTATCGCGCTATGATTAGATCTATTCTGGATTATGGTTGTGTGGTTTTTGGTTCAGCTGCCAAATCTGTGATATGTAAACTGGACCGGGTTCAGGCTAAGACCTTAAGAGTCTGTAATGGTGCCTTTAGGACAACTCCTATTCCTGCTCTACTTATTGAAATGAGAGAATTACCATTGGAAATCAGGAGGAAAAAGCTAGGGCTCCATTACTGGGCTAAGCTGAGTTGCCTCAAGGTGTCTGCTAGAAAGTTCCTGGGAGTTTATGGAAAGAAGCTAAATTTTTTACATTTTATAAAACAGTTGGCGGGGGATTTTGGAGTAGACTGTCAGAGAATGGCTGGGCATGTGTGGTCTCTTGTTCCGCCTTGGTTTCTTCCTGAACCTGAGGTTTTGATTTCTCTCCTCGAAGAAGGAAGAAATAGTCAGTGTAGAGATGTGAGAATGATCCTGAATCAGTTTGAAGGATTCATGAAAATTTTTACTGATGGATCAAATGATCCTGTCTCTGGAAAAACTGGGGCTGGGATTTTCGTTGCAGATGAGAATCTTCAATTTAGCATTCCCTAATTGGACAATTTATCTGTATTTTCAGCTGAACTGTTGGCATTTTTAAAAGCTTTGGAGTGGATAGAGCAAAATAAGCCTCATAACAATGTTATTTGCTCAGATTCTGCTGCCGCTTTGGTGGCTCCAGAAGTAGGCTCCTCTAGTGCCCGCCCAGATCTGGTAATGGAGATTCTGTGTTGTCTCTTAAGAATTGAGAGTTCAGGGTGCCATGTGTGTTTTATGTGGGTGCCTGGACACTTCGG
Organism: Sparus aurata; assembly: GCF_900880675.1. Classification (NCBI taxonomy): domain Eukaryota; kingdom Metazoa; phylum Chordata; class Actinopteri; order Spariformes; family Sparidae; genus Sparus; species Sparus aurata. The sequence continues at coordinate 23,525,934 of NC_044200.1, read as the reverse complement.
GGTAGAGGGAAATGAAGTTGCCGACAGATTGGCTAGAGAGTCATTGTCTAAAGAAAATATAGATTTGAATGTCATGATGGGTAAGAGTGAATGTGTGAGTATCAGTAATGAAAAACTTGAGTTGCAGTGGCAGAATGAGTGGAACCAGGAGCAGAGGGGAAGGCATTATTTTTGTTTGCAACCCTCAGTAAAGTGTAAAAAATGGAAAAGTATGTTTGGGCGGAAGGACGAAGTTGTTTTAACTAGGCTGAGGCTGAGGCATTGCCGTCTAGCAAGTTGCTTAAAAGTCATAGGTAAACATGAGAATGGGTTGTGTGAATGTGGAGAAATGGAGACGGTGGTGCATGTGCTTTTTTCTTGTAACCTATATTCCAGTCAGAGACGACAGCTGTTTATAGACCTGTATGATCTGGGTCTATCTGTGATTTCCTTTCGAGGTATCTTTGCATTAGGGGAAAAATCTGACTCTTTTGGGAGGGCAGTATTAAAATGTTTGCACTGTGCTGGATTATATGAGAAACTTTAGTTAAGTAGTTCTGGTTATGACCAGTCGAGGGCAGCATTACGCTGGATAGCGTACAGCCTGCCGGAATCCCAGAAGAAGAAGAAGATAAACACTTCGAGTCCACTTCGGCTGACGTCACAGTGTTGACCGCCATGGCGCCTGCGCAGGACGCCTGAGCTGCCATGGCAACGGCGGCAGCTTGTTCCTGTAACTGAAGCTGAGTGCAGGTGGAGCAGCTGTTAGCACTGCTAGTCACGTTAGTTAGCTAGTTTTCACCGTATTAACCAGCTAGTTAACGAACTCAGCTCCTTCCGTGATGACCGCGGAGTGACTTCTCGCGGTGTTTGGTCAGCGGTGAGCGCGCCATGACCGTCCGCTTCAAGGTAAGCAACAGGTGTTAGCATTAGCTACAGGATAGCCAAACAAACTAATGCTAGCGAACGTAGCTTCACAGACTGGTGACTGAAATCTTCATGAACGGGTGGTTGGAGACTAAAGTACGGACTGGTGAAGTTCTGGTAGGACCAGGTGGACCGGACAGAACCCTGCACGAGCCTGATGAGTCAGGAGTAATGTGATGTAATCTGATTTAATGAGCTAATCCTGCTAATCAGGTTCACATTGACTGTTTGTCTGAGCTATCATCCATGTGACTGATACTGTTACAGCCACACATGAAATCATAATAAACTAGCTTCATCTCTTCTGCTCTGTTTATAATGTTAGCTATCAACATAATGGTTGATTTGTAATATGATCCATACTGATTAGCATTTAGCTAAACAAGAACATTGGCTGTTATTCATGATATTCAGGGCTGCAGCTGGTGACTTTATTTAATCACTGATTCATCTACAGAACAGCACAACAGATACTTGAGTTTTGGGGTTAATGCTGTTCTGAGATTAGCGAGCAACACAAACCAATATATCAATATATCGGCTGATATACACATGTCCAAAGATATGTAACAGATGGAGGATATTTGGCAGTTTAACAAATGACTTCTTCAGGGGTTTTAGATTAAATACAAATTACCCCATGCATTATATTTTGCATTATAACCTCTTAAAAGATGTTTTATATTGGACAACATTTATGCCGATACTGTTATGTGTGATATCATCACTGTATATGCTGCAAGTCGCTGACTCAAACAGAATTCTTTGTTTTTCATGGCTTCATCGTTTTATCAACACTAAAACAGACTCTGGTCTCTGGAAACATTTTGTTCTCCCCTATAATTTAAAATAAAGTTGAACCACACAAGTTGAATGGGTAAAGAGCCACCAGTCACTGCGATCTCTGTATGTTTGTGTGTTTGTTTCAGTGTCGGAGTGAATATCAGAAGAGCTACAGGGTGTCCCGGTCCAGAAGTGTGTCTCCTCAGCGCTGCGCTCCATCTGCCGGCCTGCGCTCTGATCAGATGGGTGAGAACCCTGATACGAGCTCCAAACAGTTTCTCTGTCTTTGTTTGTACTTTTATTTTTCTGCTTTCCCATACAAGGAACCAGAAAACAGCTAAAACTGACCTGATGGGAATTTTTTTTTTTATCAGTTGTATGAATGCAGAATAAATTCCTATTAGCAGAACATGTTGAGAATTTGACTCAACAACATCACAAAATGTGAAAATCCAGAGTTTAAACCTGCTAGCTCTGATAAACACTTGAAAGTCTGAGATGATATTTCGAACACTTGATCAACAAATGTAAACAGAGAAGAAAAACAGAGAATTTGATCTTATATTTATTATAATTGTGAAAGTCGAACATTTCTGCTTGTTTCTTTCTCAGGTATCAGCAGAGAACCAGGTCTCCAGCGTCGGCGGAGGATCGGGTCTGGTGGTCTTGCTCAGTCCTGCAGCTCTCTGCTGTGTCCACCAGAACCTCCTGCACACAGAACAGCACCGCCTGCTGGTAGGAAGTCTCATCACAAACTCAACAGAATTTCCTCAGACAGAGTAAAGACTGAGGTGCTGAATGAAAAACACCTGTTTTTTTATTGTAGGGTTTTTCTGTTTTGTATTAATATCTCTAATGAAAATTCAGAGTTTCTTTAAATGTCGTTTTCTTCTCCTCTTCTTTATTTCCAGCCTCCAGAAGTCGCTCAGCTCACAGGAAGGAACCAAAACCTGCAACACCTCCTGGAGAGAGAGGAAACCCTGAAACTCCTGCAGGACCTCCACCTGCTGCAGACCCAGGACCTCCAGCAGGACCTCGACCTGCTGCAGACCCAGGACCTCCAGCAGGACCTCGACCTGCTGCAGACCCAGGACCTCCTACAGGACCAGAAGCTGCTGGGAAATCTGGTACGCACCCTTCACATAACATTGCTTTCATTATCTTCTCACACATGCTTTGATTCTGTTGTCAGTCACTTTGTTTTGTCTCAAACCACTTGTTCCTCTGTCTCCTCAGTGAAGCCCCACCCCTCCAACCCTGACAGCCAACCACAGCTCAG